>NW_026904169.1:0-91389 GCF_024500275.1 Phycodurus eques | reverse complement strand
CCCACGACCTCTGAGAGGCTTGGAAGAGGCCTCCCCTGAAAGCTGGATTCCCAAGGATTGTCTGTGTGAATTCCTAGCCCGCTAGGCTGAAATTAAGCGACCTAAAGTCGTGCCGAAGTCAAATCGGTCGTCATGGTACTCGAGCGAAACTGAGTGCTTTAACGCTCGCCGCTCGGCCCCACAGCAGTCCAGAGACTCGGGGGAGGCCTCCCCTGAAAGCTGGATTCCCACCGATAATTTGTTTCAAATCTTAGCCCACTAGCTCAAAAGTAAGCGCTAAAAAGTCCTGCCAAAATCACATAGGTCGTCATGTTGCAATTTAGTCAATAAAGGCCAACTACTGGACCGAAACTGAGTGCTTTAACGCTCGCCGCTCGGCTCCACAGCCGTCTAGAGACTCAGGGGAGGCCTCCCCTGAAAGCTGGATTCCCACCGATCGTTTGTGTCAAATCTTAGCCCAGTAGCTGAAAAGTAGGCCCAAAAAAGTCCTGCCAAAGTCACATAGGTCGTCATGTTACAATTTAGTCAATAAAGGCCTACTACTGGAGCAAAACCGAGTGCATTGACGCTCGCCGTTCGGCCCCACGACCTCTGAGAGGCTTGGAAGAGGCCTCCCCTGAAAGCTGGCTGCCGACCGATCGTTTGTTTTAAATCTTAGCCCACTAGCTCAATCGTAAGCGCTAAAACGTCCTGCCAAAATCACATAGGTCGTCATGTTACAATTTAGTCAATAAAGGCCTACTACTGGAGCGAAACCGAGTGCTTTGAAGCTCGCCGTTCGGCCCACGCCCTCCGAGAGGCTCGGGGGAGGCCTCCCCTGAAAGCTGGATTCCCACCGATAATTTGTTTCAAATCTTAGCCCACTAGCTCAAAAGTAAGCGCTAAAAAGTCCTGCCAAAATCACATTGGTCGTCATGTTACAATTTAGTCAATAAAGGCCAACTACTGGACCGAAACTGAGTGCTTTAACGCTCGCCGCTCGGCTCCACAGCCGTCCAGAGACTCGGGGGAGGCCTCCCCTGAAAGCTGGATTCCCACCGATCGTTTGTGTCAAATCTTAGCCCAGTAGCTGAAAAGTAGGCCCAAAAAAGTCCTGCCAAAGTCACATAGGTCGTCATGTTACAATTTAGTCAATAAAGGCCTACTACTGGAGCAAAACCGAGTGCATTGACGCTCGCCGTTCGGCCCCACGACCTCTGAGAGGCTTGGAAGAGGCCTCCCCTGAAAGCTGGCTGCCGACCGATCGTTTGTTTTAAATCTTAGCCCACTAGCTCAATCGTAAGCGCTAAAAAGTCCTGCCAAAATCACATAGGTCGTCATGTTACAATTTAGTCAACAAAGGCCTCCTACTGGACCGAAACTGAGTGCTTTAAGCTCGCCGTTCGGCCCCACGACCTCTGAGAGGCTTGGAAGAGGCCTCCCCTGAAAGCTGGATTCCCACCGATCGTTTGTTTCAAATCTTAGCCCAGTAGCTGAAAAGTAGGCGCTAAAAAGTCCTGCCAAAATCACATAGGTCGTCATGTTACAATTTACTCAATAAAGGCCAACTACTGGAGAGAAACCGAGTGCCTTGACGCTCGCCGTTCGGCCCCACAGCCGTCCAGAGACTCGCGGGAGGCCTCCCCTGAAAGCTGGATTCCCACCGATCGTTTTTTTCAAATCTTAGCTCACTAGCTCAAAAGTAAGCGCTAAAAAGTCCTGCCAAAATCACATAGGTCGTCATGTTACAATTTAGTCAATAAAGGCCTACTACTGGAGAGAAACCGAGTGCTTTGACGCACGCCGTTCGACCCCACAGCTGTCCAGAGACTCGCGGGAGGCCTCCCCTGAAAGCTGGATTCCCAAGGATTGTCTGTGGGAATTCTTAGCCCGTTAGGCTGAAATTAAGCGACCTAAAGTCGTGCCGAAGTCAAATCGGTCGTCATGGTACTCGAGCGAAACTGAGTGCTTTAACGCTCGCCGTTCGGCCCCACGACCTCTGAGAGGCTTGGAAGTGGCCTCCCCTGAAAGCTGGATTCCCAAGGCTTGTCTGTGTAAATTCCTAGCCCGCTAGGCAGAAATTAGGCGACCTAAAGTCGTGCCGAAGTCAAATCGGTCGTCATGGTACTCGAGCGAAACTGAGTGCTTTAACGCTCGCCGCTCGGCCCCACAGCCGTCCAGAGACTCGGGGGAGGACTTCCCTGAAAGCTGGATTCCCACCGATAATGTGTTTCAAATCTTAGCCCACTTGCACAAAAGTAAGCGCTAAAAAGTCCTGCCAAAATCACATAGGTCGTCATGTTACAATTTAGTCAATAAAGGCCTACTACTGGACCGAAACTGAGTGCTTTAACGCTCGCCACTCTGCCCCACAGCCGTCCAGAGACTCGGGGGAGGCGTCCCCTGAAAGCTGGATTCCCACCGACTGTTTGTTTCAAATCTTAGCCCACTAGCTCAAAAGTAGGCGCTAAAAAGTCATGCCAAAGTCACATAGGTCGTCATGTTACAATTTAGTCAATAAAGGCCTACTACTGGAGCGAAAACGAGTGCTTTAACGCTCGCCGTTCGGCCCCACGACCTCTGAGAGGCTTGGAAGTGGCCTCCCCTGAAAGCTGGATTCCCAAGGCTTGTCTGTGTAAATTCCTAGCCCGCTAGGCAGAAATTAGGCGACCTAAAGTCGTGCCGAAGTCAAATCGGTCGTCATGGTACTCGAGCGAAACTGAGTGCTTTAACGCTCGCCGCTCGTCCCCACGACCTCCGAGAGGCTCGGAAGAGGCCTCCCCTGAAAGCTGGATTCCCACCGACTGTTTGTTTCAAATCTTAGCCCACTAGCTCAAAAGTAAGCGCTAAAAAGTCCTGCCAAAATCACATATGTCGTCATGTTACAATTTAGTCAATAAAGGCCTACTACTGGAGAGAAACAGAGTGCTTTGACGCTCGCCGTTCGACCCCACAGCTGTCCAGAGACTCGCGGGAGGCCTCCCCTGAAAGCTGGATTCCCAAGGATTGTCTGTGTGAATTCCTAGCCCGTTGGGCTAAAATTATGCGACCTAAAGTCGTGCCGAAGTCAAATCGGTCGTCATGGTACTCGAGCGAAACTGAGTGCTTTAACGCTCGCCGCTCGGCCCCACAGCCGTCCAGAGACTCGGGGGAGGACTCCCCTGAAAGCTGGATTCCCACCGATAATGTGTTTTAAATCTTAGCCCACTAGCTCAAAAGTAAGCGCTAAAAAGTCCTGCCAAAATCACATAGGTCGTCATGTTACAATTTAGTCAATAAAGGCCTACTACTGGACCGAAACTGAGTGCTTTAACGCTCGCCACTCTGCCCCACAGCCATCCAGAGACTCGGGGGAGGCGTCCCCTGAAAGCTGGATTCCCACTGACTGTTTGTTTCAAATTTTAGCCCACTAGCTCAAAAGTAGGCGCTAAAATGTCCTGCCAAAATCACATAGGTCGTCATGTTACAATTTAGTCAATAAAGGCCTACTACTGGAGCGAAAACGAGTGCTTTGATGCTCGCCGTTAGGCCCCACAACCTCTGAGAGGCTTGGAAGTGGCCTCCCCTGAAAGCTGGATTCCCAAGGCTTGTCTGTGTAAATTCCTAGCCCGCTAGGCAGAAATTAGGCGACCTAAAGTCGTGCCGAAGTCAAATCGGTCGTCATGGTACTCGAGCAAAACTGAGTGCTTTAACGCTCGCCGCTCGACCCCACGACCTCCGAGAGGCTCGGAAGAGGCCTCCCCTGAAAGCTGGATTCCCACCGACTGTTTGTTTCAAATCTTAGCCCACTAGCTCAAAAGTAAGCGCGAAAAAGTAAAGCCAAAATCACATAGGTCGTCATGTTACAATTTAGTCAATAAAGGCCTACTACTGGAGAGAAACAGAGTGCTTTGACGCTCGCCGTACGACCCCACAGCTGTCCAGAGACTCGCGTGAGGCCTTCCCTGAAAGCTGGATTCCCAAGGATTGTCTGTGTGAATTCCTAGCCCGTTAGGCTGAAATTAAGCGACCTAAAGTCGTGCCGAAGTCAAATCGGTCGTCATGGTACTCGAGCGAAACTGAGTGCTTTAACGCTCGCCGCTCGGCCCCACAGCCGTCCAGAGACTCGGGGGAGGACTCCCCTGAAAGCTGGATTCCCACCGATAATGTGTTTCAAATCTTAGCCCACTTGCACAAAAGTAAGCGCTAAAAAGTCCTGCCAAAATCACTTAGGTCGTCATGTTACAATTTAGTCAATAAAGGCCTACTACTGGACCGAAACTGAGTGCTTTAACGCTCGCCACTCTGCCCCACAGCCGTCCAGAGACTCGGGGGAGGCGTCCCCTGAAAGCTGGATTCCCACCGACTGTTTGTTTCAAATCTTAGCCCACTAGCTCAAAAGTAGGCGCTAAAAAGTCCTGCCAAAATCACATAGGTCGTCATATTACAATTTAGTCAATAAAGGCCTACTACTGGAGCGAAAACGAGTGCTTTGATGCTCGCCGTTAGGCCCCACAACCTCTGAGAGGCTTGGAAGTGGCCTCCCCTGAAAGCTGGATTCCCAAGGCTTGTCTGTGTAAATTCCTAGCCCGCTAGGCAGAAATTAGGCGACCTAAAGTCGTGCCGAAGTCAAATCGGTCGTCATGGTACTCGAGCGAAACTGAGTGCTTTAACGCTCGCCGCTCGACCCCACGACCTCCGAGAGGCTCGGAAGTGGCCTCCCCTGAAAGCTGGATTCCCACCGACTGTTTGTTTCAAATCTTAGCCCACTAGCTCAAAAGTAAGCGCGAAAAAGTAAAGCCAAAATCACATAGGTCGTCATGTTACAATTTAGTCAATAAAGGCCTACTACTGGAGAGAAACCGAGTGCTTTGACGCTCGCCGTACGACCCCACAGCTGTCCAGAGACTCGCGTGAGGCCTTCCCTGAAAGCTGGATTCCCAAGGATTGTCTGTGTGACTTCCTAGTCCGCTAGACTGAAATTAAGCGATCTAAAGTCGTGCCGAAGTCAAATCGGTCGTCATGGTACTCGAGCGAAACTGAGTGCTTTAATGCTCGCCGCTCGGCCCCACAGCCGTCCAGAGACTCAGGGGAGGCCTCCCCTGAAAGCTGGATTCCCACCGATCGTTTGTTTCAAATCTTAGCCCAGTAGCTGAAAAGTAGGCGCTAAAAAGTCCTGCCAAAGTCACATAGGTCGTCATGTTACAATTGAGTCAATAAAGGCCGACTACTGGAGCGAAATCGAGTGCTTTGACGCTCGCCGTTCGGCCCCACGACCTCCGAGAGGCTTGGAAGAGGCCTCCCCTGAAAGCTGGATTCCCACCGATCGTTTGTTTCAAATCTTAGCCCAGTAGCTGAAAAGTATGCGCTAAAAAGTCCTGCCAAAATCACATAGGTCGTCATGTTACAATTTAGTCAATAAAGGCCGAAAGTTTGAAAAACAAACAAACTTTTATGTCACTTCTGAATTCAAAAGTAGCTATCTATCAATTTTTTGTGTATTTGTAATAACATGAGGCACTCATACATTTATGTAGGTTCAGAGTCACAATGTATCATGTAAATACATGCAAATGAATACACTGCATGTGGGAGTTATGTCTTTTAATTGCACATTGTGCAAAAAAAAAATTGCAAAATCTTAGTTAATACTTGATTGGAGTCAAAGAAATCATTTCTTAGTTCAGATGCAAGACAACTAATTGTGTTCTTGGACGCATCATATTTATACCCTTAAAAAAAATGTGAGTGCAGCATTTCTGCACACAACTCTGCCTTGAAACACTGACTCTCATAGTGTGGTATGAGTACCACTTGTGGTATGCTGGCTCCCTCTAGTGGTAACCAAACAGATCACTGAATTCATTGTTCACATTGTGCATAAATGTTACATGGGCTTCAACTTTTCTTTTTCTTCATCCAGTACAGTACATAAGTATAGTTCGGTTGTATTTCCCTTTTAGGTACAATATTTTTGCCTTTAACCATTCAGAAATATTTGCTTTTAAACATTAATTTAGGTGAAACTTTCTTTTTCACCTAATTCAGGTGCATCTTGAATCTAATTGGTTACTTAAACATATCATTCCAAGATACAACTATAAAGTCAGGATTTATGATTGATCGTTTGTTTCAAATCTTAGCCCAGTAGCTGAAAAGTAGGCGCTAAAAAGTCCTGCCAAAGTCGCATAGGTCGTCATGTTACAATTTAGTCAATAAAGGCCTACTACTGGAGCGAAACCGAGTGCTTTGACGCTCGCCGTTCGGGCCCACGACCTCCAAGAGGCTTGGAAGAGGCCTCCCCTGAAAGCTGGATTCCCACCGATCGTTTCTTTCAAATCTTAGCCCAGTAGCTGAAAAGTAGGCGCTAAAAAGTCCTGCCAAAATCATATAGGTCGTCATGTTACAATTTAGTCAATATAGGCCTACTACTGGAGAGAAACCGAGTGCTTTGACGCTCGCCGTTCGGCCCCACAGCTGTCCAGAGACTCGGGGGAGGCCTCCCCTGAAAGCTGGATTCCCACCGATCGCTTGTTTCAAATCTTAGCCCAGTAGCTGAAAAGTGGGCGCAAAAAAGTCCTGCCAAAATCACATAGGTCGTCATGTTACAATTTAGTCAATAAAGGCCTACTACTGTAGCGAAAACGAGTCCTTTGACGCTCGCTGTTCGGCCCCACGACCTCCGAGAGGCTTGTAAGACGCCTCCCCTGAAAGCTGGATTCCCACCGATCGTTTGTTTTAAATCTTCGCCCAGTAGCTGAAAAGTAGGCGCTAAAAAGTCCTGCCAAAATCACATAGGTCGTCATGTTACAATTTAGTCAATAAAGGCCAACTACTGGAGAGAAACCGAGTGCTTTGACGCTCGCCGTTCGCCCCCAAAGCCGTCCAGAGACTCGGGGGAGGCCTCCCCTGAAAGCTGGATTCCCACCGATCGTTTGTTTCAAATCTTAGCCCAGTAGCTGAAAAGTAGGCGCTAAAAAGTCCTGCCAAAGTCACATAGGTCGTCCTGTTACAATTGAGTCAATAAAGGCCGACTACTGGAGCGAAATCGAGTGCTTTGACGCTCGCCGTTCGGCCCCACGACCTCCGAGAGGCTTGGAAGAGGCCTCCCCTGAAAGCTGGATTCCCACCGATCGTTTCTTTCAAATTTTAGCCCAGTAGCTGAAAAGTAGGCGCTAAAAAGTCCTGCCAGAATCACATAGGTCGTCAGGTTACAATTTAGTTAATAAAGTCCGCCGACTGGACCGAAACTGAGTGCTTTAACGCTCGCCGCTCGGCCCCACAGCCGTCCAGACACTCGGGAGAGGCCTCCCCTGAAAGCTGGATTCCCACCGATCGTTTGTTTCAAATCTTAGCCCAGTAGCTGAAAAGTAGGCGCAAAAAAACCCTGCCAAAGTCACATAGGTCGTCATGTTACAATTTAGTCAATAAAGGCCTACTACTGGAGCGAAACCGATTGCTTTGACGCTCGCCGTTAGGCCCCACGACCTCTGAGAGGCTTAAAAGTGGCCTCCCCTGAAAGCTGGATGCCCAAGGATTGTCTGTGTGAATTCCTAGCCCGCTAGACTGAAATTAAGCGACCTAAAGTCGTGCCGAAGTCAAATCGGTCGTCATGGTACTCGAGCGAAACTGAGTGCTTTAACGCTCGCCGCTCGGCCCCACAGCCGTCCAGAGACTCGGGGGAGGACTCCCCTGAA
Source organism: Phycodurus eques (assembly GCF_024500275.1). Classification (NCBI taxonomy): domain Eukaryota; kingdom Metazoa; phylum Chordata; class Actinopteri; order Syngnathiformes; family Syngnathidae; genus Phycodurus; species Phycodurus eques. Next base: position 83,734 of record NW_026904169.1, on the reverse strand, counting down.
AGCTGGATTCCCACCGATCGTTTGTTTCAAATCTTAGCCCACTAACTCAAAAGTAGGTGCTAAAATATATGGGCTAAGATTTGAAACAAACGTGACAACATAGGTTGTCATGTCATGTTACAATTTAGTCAATAAAGGCCTACTACTGGAGCGAAACCGAGTGCTTTAACGCTCGCCGTTCGGCCCCACGACCTCCGAGAGGCTCGGAAGAGGCCTCCCCTGAAAGCTGGATTCCCACCGATCGTTTGTTTCAAATCTTAGCCCAGTAGCTGAAAAGTAGGCGCTAAAAAGTCCTGCCAAAATCACATAGGTCGTCATGTTACAATTTAGTCAATAAAGGCCTCCTACTGGACCGAAACTGAGTGCTTTAACGCTCGCCGCTCGGCCCCACGACCTCTGAGAGGCTTGGAAGAGGCCTCACCTGAAAGCTGGATTCCCACCGATCGTTTGTTTCAAATCTTAGCCCAGTAGCTGAAAAGTAGGCGCTAAAAAGTCCTGCCAAAATCACATAGGTCGTCATGTTACAATTTACTCAAAAAAAGTTCTAGTACTGGAGAGAAACCGAGTGCTTTGACGCTCGCCGTTCGGCCCCACAGTCGTCCAGAGACTCGGGGGAGGCCTCCCCTGAAAGCTGGATTCCCACCGATCGTTTGTTTCAAATCTTAGCCCACTAGCTCAAAAGTAAGCGCTAAAAAGTCCTGCCAAAATCACATAGGTCGTCATGTTACAATTTAGTCAATAAAGGCCGAAAGTTGAAAAACAAACAAACTTTTATGTCACTTCTGAATTCAAAAGTAGCTATCTATCAATTTTTTGTGTATTTGTAATAACATGAGGCAGTCATACATTTATATAAGTTCAGAGTCACAATGTATCATGTAAATACATGCAAATGAATACACTGCAGGTGGGAGTTATGTCTTTTAATTGCACATTGTGCAAAAAAAAAAATTGCAAAATCTTAGTTAATACTTGATTGGAGTCAAAGAAATCATTTCTTAGTTCAGATGCAAGACAACTAATTGTGTTCTTGAACGCATCATATTTATACCCTTAAAAAAAATGTGAGTGCAGCATTTCTGCACACAACTCTGCCTTGACACACTGACTCTCAAAGTGTGGTATCAGTACCACTTGTGGTATGCTGGCTCCCTCTAGTGGTACCCAAACAGATCACTGAATTCATTGTTCACATTGTGCATAAATGTTACATGGGCTTCAACTTTTCTTTTTCTTCATCCAGTAGAGTACATAAGTACAGTTCGGTTGTATTTCCCTTTTAGGTACAATATTTTTGCCTTTAACCATTCAGAAATATTTGCTTTTAAACATTAATTTAGGTGAAACTTTTATTTAACTTGTACGTGCAATACATTTTAATGAAATTACTCAAGTCATTTTTTCCCTCTATTTTAAAGCACAGTGTTAATGTTCAAACTCTGCATGTTACTGTGGCTAATGGAAAAAAAAAATCAAATGTTTGGATGCCTCCGTGTTTTAATGTTGGTGATTATGGTGGAGCTTGGAGAGTTAAGTGTTTGTTTGTTTTTTGAGGTACAACTTTGTGAAAAAATTTGAGAATCACTGCCTTAAAAAGTTAAACCGCAACAAGATTTAAGTTGTAAACAACTGGAATATGTCTTTTCTCCTGCTCCAGGCTCAGCTTGAACACAAATGAGGTACTTGAACGCATCATACAATTGCAATGTTACTTTCAACTGTAGCTTCATTATTAAAACTCGGGATTGCTGCACACAACTATGCTCTAGTAATGTATAAAGCGCAGCAGGATTCCTGCAGTAAACGACACAAAAGATGCAATTTTTTTCAGTATGAAGGAATATACATGGAATTTCTGCCTTAAAATATGAAAATAGAGCATGTTTTCTGTAGAAAATTGTTATATATACAGTTTTAAGAAGCTGAATTCCTATGGGGAAACTTGATAAATGGGAAAAACTAGTCTTTTAATGCATCTAAATAATGCAGTGAGATTCCACAAATCTTCCCGAAAAAAAGTTATTTTTCACCTAATTCAGGTGCATCTTGAATCTAATTGGTTACTTAAACATATCATTCCAAGATACAACTATAAAGTCAGGATTTATGCCTTAGAATCTGCAAATACAGCATGATTTCTGTTGGAAATAGTTCCATACGCAGCTTTTAAGAAGCTGAGAAACTTGATAAATGGGGAAAAACTAGTATTACGGTCCATGTAAATCAATTCCATATATTACAAATCTTACTTGAACGTATCATTCCACCAAACAACTATAAACTCATGATTTCTGGCTTAAAATGTTGAATCCATACAAATGACAAAACAAACGAACAAACAAACGAACAAACACAAAACAACAACTAATTGGGTACCTGAACGCCACACGAAACCCTCGGCGCCGTCAAACACTTCAAAATCGCACTTTCGACTCCTCCGTCTCCGGAGCTCCACCACCAAGCCGCACAATGCAGCTCGCCGCGATCTCAGCACGCAGCGGACACGCACATGGAGGCGGGCGGGCGCTTCTCTGCAGGGACCCCCGGCGTCAAGCGGCAGCCGCGCGGTCGAGGCTGAGCGGCACTCTGCAATTTGCTCGCGCGAGGAAGAGGAGGAAGACGAGAGTGAGGAAGGAGGGGGCAGATGTGGAGGAGTGTGCAAGGAGGAGGAGGGAAGTTGTTTCCTGCAAGGACCGCCCCCCAAAACCGGAGAAGATTTCCTCTTGACTTTTGCACTCCAACAAAGTTCACGTGCACCTTTTTTTTTTTTTGTAAGGGGGAGGGGCTAAAACGTCATCATTTACTCAACTGCAGATGGGAGAGGGAGGAAGAGTATTGCCTTGTGTGGCAAGTAAAAGTGGAGTTTGAAGCAAAATAAGACTGATGATGATAGACTCTGCACTATTAATTAATCTGAGAAACTCTTCCATAGGTGCTGCTGCTTTGGTTTGCGACATCTGCGATCTGAAAAATAGTGTTACGGTGGTCGTGGGGTGTCTGTTGGAGGGAAGCGTGAGCCAAGTCAACAATTTCATGAATCCAAGAGACTGTTTACACGGCAAGGTAGATGCTGCTGTTTCGGTTCGCAACAGAGTTCTCCTGGAGGCTGAATCACCGTCATGTGAATCAATTTGAGGGAGGCATTAATTTGCCCAACTGGTGGACTTAATTCATCTGAGAGGCTCTTGACGTGGTAGACGGGAGGTGCTCCTGTTTTGGTTAACAACAGAGTTCAACTGAACTCAGAAGTAAACTCTTAAATGTCCATTTTTTTTAACAATAGCGTCTTTCAAAAAACGATCATGTCAGCTTTAAGGAAACGTGACCTAACATCTGCTCCACCGTCGAGGACATGAGATAATATAAACCTATTAAAACGACAAACTAAATCCAGTAAATTGTATTTTTGCTGTGAGATTAAAACACCAAGAAATTTGAGTATTTTAGTATGTTCTATTATCAATTATTTTTGATAGAAGGCCAACCAGACTGAAATATGAAAAGATAAGATACATCCCGTGTGTTCTTGTCTTACTTTAATGGTTTTATAAGATGAATAAAGTGCACTTTGCAGGTCATCACATGCACTCCCCACGAGTTCGAAATTAAGAACCCTAAAAGTCGCGCCAAATTCCCAGAGGTCCTCATGTTACAATTTAGTCAACAAAGGCCTCCAACTGGACCGAAACTGAGTGCTTTAACGCTCGCCGTTCGGCCCCACGACCTCCGAGAGACTTGGAAGAGACCTCATCTGAAAGCTGGATTCCGAAGGATTGTCTGTGTGAATTCCTAGCCCGCTAGGCTGAAATTAAGCGACCTAAAGTCGTGCCGAAGTCAAATCGGTCGTCATGGTACTCGAGCGAAACTGAGTGCTTTAACGCTCGCCGCTCGGCCCCACAGTCGTCCAGAGACTCGGGGGAGGACTCCCCTGAAAGCTGGATTCCCACTGATAATTTTTTTCAAATCTTAGCCCACTAGCTCAAAAGTAAGCGCTAAAAAGTCCTGCCAAAAAAAAATAGGTCGTCATGTTACAATTTAGTCAATAAAGGCCTACTACTGGACCGAAACTGAGTGCTTTAACGCTCGCCGCTCTGCCCCACAGCCGTCCAGAGACTCGGGGGAGGACTCCCCTGAAAGCTGGATTCCCACCGATAATTTGTTTCAAATCTTAGCTCACTAGCTCAAAAGTAAGCGCTAAAACGTCCTGCCAAATTCACATAGGTCGTCATGTTACAATTTATTCAATAAAGGCCTACTACTGGACCGAAACCGAGTCCTTTGACGCTCGCCGTTTGGCCCCACGACCTCCGAGAGGCTTGGAAGAGGCTTCCCCTGAAAGCTGGATTCCCACCGATCGTTTATTTCAAATCTTAGCCCAGTAGCTGAAAAGTAGGCGCTAAAAAGTCCTGCCAAAATCACATAGGTCGTCATGTTACAATTTACTCAATAAAGGCCAACTACTGGAGAGAAACCGAGTGCTTTGACGCTCGCCGTTCGGCCCCACAGCTGTCCAGAGACTCGGGGGAGGCCTCCCCTGAAAGCTGGATTCCCACCGATCGTTTGTTTCAAATCTTAGCGCACTAGCTCAAAAGTAAGTGCTAAAATATATGGGCTAAGATTTGAAACAAACGTGACAACATAGGTTGTCATGTCATGTTACAATTTAGTCAATAAAGGCCTACTACTGGAGCGAAACCGAGTGCTTTGACGCTCGCCGTTCGGCCCCACGACCTCAGAGAGGCTCGGAAAGAGGCCTCCCCTGAAAGCTGGATTCCCACCGATCGTTTGTTTCAAATCTTAGCCCAGTAGCTGAAAAGTAGGCGCTAAAAAGTCCTGCCAAAATCACATAGGTCGTCATGTTACAATTTAGTCAAAAAAGGCCTCCTACTGGACCGAAACTGAGTGCTGTAACGCTCGCCGCTCGGCCCCACAGCCGTCCAGAGACTCGGGGGAGGCCTCCCCTGAAAGCTGGATCCCCACCGATCGTTTGTTTCAAATCTTAGCCCAGTAGCTGAAAAGTAGGCGCAAAAAATCCCTGCCAAAGTCACATAGGTCGTCATGTTACAATTTAGTCAATAAAGGCCTACTACTGGAGCGAAACCGATTGCTTTGACGCTCGCCGTTAGGCCCCACGACCTCTGAGAGGCTTAAAAGTGGCCTCCCCTGAAAGCTGGATTCCCAAGGATTGTCTGTGTGAATTCCTAGCCCGCTAGACTGAAATTAAGCGACCTAAAGTCGTGCCGAAGTCAAATCGGTCGTCATGGTACTCGAGCGAAACTGAGTGCTTTAATGCTCGCCGCTCGGCCCCACAGCCGTCCAGAGACTCGGGGGAGGACTCCCCTGAAAGCTGGATTCCCACCGATCGTTTGTTTCAAATCTTAGCGCACTAGGTCAAAAGTAAGCGCTAAAAAGTCCTGCCAAAGTCACATAGGTTGTCATGTTACAATTTAGTCAATAAAGGCCTACTACTGGAGCGAAACCGAGTGCTTTGACGCTCGCCGTTCGGGCCCACGAAACTCCGAGAGGCTTGGCAGAGGCCTCCCCTGAAAGCTGGATTCCCACCGATCGTTTGTTTCAAATCTTCGCCCAGTAGCTGAAAAGTAGGCGCTAAAAAGTCCTGCCAAAATCACATAGGTCGTCATGTTACAATTTAGTCAATAAAGGCCTCCTACTGGACCAAAACTGAGTGCTTTAACGCTCGCCGCTCGGCCCCACAGCCGTCCAGAGACTCGGGGAAGGCCTCCCCTGAAAGCTGGATTCCCACCGATCGTTGTTTTCAAATCTTAGCCCACTAACTCCAAAGTAGGCGCTAAAAAGTCTTGCCAAAATCACATAGGTCGTCATGTTACAATTTAGTCAATAAAGGCCTCCTACTGGAGCGAAACTGAGTGCTTTAAAGCTCGCCGCTCGGCCCCACAGCCGTCCAGAGACTCGGGGGAGGCCTCCCCTGAAAGCTGGATTCCCACCGATCGTTTGTTTCAAATCTTAGCGCATTAAGTCAAAAGTAAGCGCTAAAATGTCCTGCCAAAGTCACATAGGTTCTCATGTTACAATTTAGTCAATAAAGGCCTACTACTGGAGCAAAACCGAGTGCTTTGACGCTCGCCGATAGGCCCCACGACTTCTGAGAGGCTTGGAAGTGGCCTCCCCTGAAAGCTGGATTCCCACCGATCGTTTGTTTCAAATCTTAGCCCAGTAGCTGAAAAGTAGGCGCTAAAAAGTCCTGCCAAAATCACATAGGTCGTCATGTTACAATTTAGCCAATAAAGGCCTCCTACTGGACCGAAACTGAGTGCTTAAACGCTTGCCGCTCGGCCCCACAGCCGTCCAGAGACTCGGGGGAGGCCTCCCCTGAAAGCTGGATTCCCACCGATCGTTTGTTTCAAATCTTAGCCCAGTAGCTGAAAAGTAGGCGCTAAAAAGTCCTGCCAAAATCACATAGGTCGTCCTGTTACAATTTAGTCAATAAAGGCCTACTACTGGAGCGAAACCGAGTGCTTTGACGCTCGCCGATAGGCCCCACGACTTCTGAGAGGCTTGGAAGTGGCCTCCCCTGAAAGCTGGATTCCCAAGGATTGTCTGTGTGAATTCCTAGCCCGCTAGGCTGAAATTAAGCGACCTAAAGTCGTGCCGAAGTCAAATCGGTCGTCATGGTACTCGAGCGAAACTGAGTGCTTTAACGCTCGCCGCTCGGCCCCACAGCCGTCCAGAGACTCGGGGGAGGACTCCGCTGAAAGCTGGATTCCCACCGATCGTTTGTTTCAAATCGTAGCGCACTAGGTGAAAAGTAAGCGCTAAAAAGTCCTGCCAAAGTCACATACGTTGTCATGTTACAATTTAGTCAATAAAGGCCCACTACTGGAGCGAAAACGAGTGCTTTGACGCTCGCCGTTCGGCCCCACAGCTGTCCAGAGACTCGGGGGAGGCCTCCCCTGAAAGCTGGATTCCCACCGATCGTTTGTTTCAAATCTTAGCCCACCAGCTCAAAAGTAAGCGCTAAAAAGTCTTGCCAAAATCACATAGGTCGTCAAGTTACAATTTAGTCATTAAAGGCCTACGACTGGAGCGAAACCGAGTGCTTCGACGCTCGCCGTTCAGCCCCACAAGCTCCGAGAGGCTTGGTAGAGGCCTCCCTTGAAAGCTGGATTCCCAAGGCTTGTCTGTGTGAATTCCTAGCCCGCTAGGCTGAAATTAAGTGACCTAAAGTCGTGCCGAAGTCAAATCGGTCTTCATGCTACTCGAGCGAAACTGAGTGCTTTAACGGTCGCCGCTCGGCCCCACAGCAGTCCAGAGACTCGGGCTAGGCCTCCCCTGAAAGCTGGATTCCCACCGATCGTTTGTTTTAAATCTTAGCCCACTAGCTCAAACGTAAGCGCTAAAAAGTCCTGCCAAAATCACATAGGTCGTCATGTTACAATTTAGTCAATAAAGGCCTATTAATGGACCGAAACTGAGTGGTTTAACGGTCGCCGCTCGGCCCCACAGCAGTCCAGAGACTCAGGGGAGGCCTCCCCTGAAAGCTGGATTCCCACCGATCGTTTGTTTCAAATCTTAGCCCACTAGCTCAAAAGTAGAAGCTAAAACGCCATGCCAAAATCACATAGGTCGTCATGTTACAATTTAGTCAATAAAGGCCTACTACTGGACCGAAACTGAGTGCTTTAACGCTCGCCGCTCTGCCCCACAGCCGTCCCGAGACTCGGGGGAGGCGTCCCCTGAAACCTGGATTCCCACCAATCTTTTATTTCAAATCTTAGCCCACTAGCTCAAACGTAAGCGCTAAAAAGCCCTGCCAAAGTCACATAGGTCGTCATGTTACAATTTAGTCAATAAAGGCCTAATACTGGAGAGAAACCGAGTGCTTTGACGCTCGCCGTTCGGCCACACAGCTGTCCAGAGACTCGGGGGAGGCCTCCCCTGAAAGCTGGATTCCCACCGATCGTTTGTTTCAAATCTTAGCCGACTAGCTCAAAAGTAGGCGCTAAAATGTCCCGCCAAAGTCACATTGGTCGTCATGTTACAATTTAGTCAATAAAGGCCTACTATTGGAGAGAAACCGAGTGCTTTGACGCTCGCTGTTCGGCCCCACAGATGTCCAGAGACTCGGGGGAGGCCTCCCCCTAAAGCTGGATTCCCACCGATCGTTTGTTTCAAATCTTAGCCCAGTAGCTGAAAAGAAGGCGCAAAAAAGTCCTGCCAAAATCACATAGGTCGTCATGTTACAATTTAGTCAATAAAGGCCTACTACTGGAGCGACACCGAGTGCTTTGACGCTCGCCGTTCGGCCCCACAGCCGTCCAGAGACTCGGAGGAGGCGTACCCTGAAAGCTGGATTGCCACCGATCGTTTGTATCAAATCTTAGCACACTAGCTCAAAAGTAGGCGCTAAAAAGTCATGCCAAAATCACATAGGTCGTCATGTTACAATTTAGTCAATAAAGGCCTAATACTGGAGAGAAACCGAGTGCTTTGACGCTCGCCGTTCGGCCACACAGCTGTCCAGAGACTCGGGGGAGGCCTCCCCTGAAAGCTGGATTCCCACCGATCGTTTGTTTCAAATCTTAGCCGACTAGCTCAAACGTAGGCGCTAAAATGTCCCGCCAAAGTCACATTGGTCGTCATGTTACAATTTAGTCAATAAAGGCCTACTATTGGAGATAAACCGAGTGCTTTGACGCTCGCTGTTCGGCCCCACAGATGTCCAGAGACTCGGGGGAGAACTCCCCCTAAAGCTGGATTCCCACCGATCGTTTGTTTCAAATCTTAGCCCAGTAGCTGAAAAGTAGGCGCAAAAAAGTCCTGCCAAAATCACATAGGTCGTCATGTTACAATTTAGTCAATAAAGGCCTACTACTGGAGAGAAACCGAGTGCTTTGACGCTCGCCGTTCGGCCCCACGACCTCCGAGTGGCTTGGAAGAGGCCCCCCCTGAAAGCTGGATTCCCACCGATCGTTTGTTTCAAATCTTAGCTCACTAGGCCAAAAGTAAGCGCTAAAAAGTCCTGCCAAAGTCACATAGGTTGTCATGTTACAATTTAGTCAATAAAGGCCTACTACTGGAGCAAAACCGAGTGCTTTGACGCTCGCCGTTCGGCCCCACGACCTCCGAGAGGCTTGTAAGAGGCCTCCCCTGAAAGCTGGATTCCCACCGATCGTTTGTTTCAAATCTTAGCCCAGTAGCTGAGAAGTAGGCGCAAAAAAGTCCTGCCAAAATCACATCGGTCGTCATGTTACAATTTACTCAATAAAGGCCGACTACTGGAGAGAAACCGAGTGCTTTGACGCTCATCGTTCGGCCTCACAGCCGTCCAGAGACTCGGGGGAGGCCTCCCCTGAAAGCTGGATTCCCACCGATCGTTTGTTTCAAATCTTCGCCCAGTAACTGAAAAGTAGGCGCTAAAATGTCCTGCCAAAGTCACATAGGTCGTCATGTTACAATTTAGTCAATAAAGGCCTACTACTGGAGCGAAACAGAGTGCTTTGACGCTCGCCGTTCGGCCCCACGACATCCGAGAGGCTTGGAAGAGGCCTCCCCTGAAAGCTGGATTCCCAAGGCTTGTCTGTGTGAATTCCTAGCCCGCTAGGCTGAAATTAAGCGACCTAAAGTCGTGCCGAAGTCAAATCGGTCGTCATGGTACTCGAGCAAAACTGAGTGCTTTAACGCTCGCCGCTCGGCCCCACAGCTGTCCAGAGACTCGGGGGAGGACTTGCCTGAAAGCTGGATTCCCACCGATCGTTTGTTTCTAATATTAGCCCAGTAGCTGAAAAGTAGGCGCTAAAAAGTCCTGCCAAAATCACATAGGTCGTCATGTTACAATTTACTCAATAAAGGCCTACTAATGGAGCGAAACCGAATGCTTTGACGCTCGCCGTTCGGCCCCACAGCCGTCCAGAGACTAGGGGGAGGCCTCCCCTGAAAGCTGGATTCCCACCGATCGTTTGTTTCAAATCCTAGCCCACTAGCTCAAACGTAGGCGCTAAAAAGTCCTGCCAAAGTCACATAGGTCGTCATGTTACAATTTAGTCAATTAAGGCCTAATACTGGCGAGAAACCGAGTGCTTTGACGCTCGCCGTTCGGCCCCACAGCTGTCCAGAGACTCGGGGAGGCCTCCCCTGAAAGCTGGATTCCCACCGATCGTTTTTTTCAAATCTTAGCCCAGAAGCTGAAAAGAAGGCACAAAAAAGTCCTGCCATAAACACATAGGTCGTCATGTCACAATTTAGTCAATAAAGACCTACTACTGGACCGAAACTGAGTGCTTTGACGCTCGCCGTTCGGCCCCACGACCTCTGAGAGGATTGGAAGAGGCCTCCCCTGAAAGCTGGATTCCCAAGGATTGTCTGTGTGAATTCCTAGCCCGCTAGGCTGAAATTAAGCGACCTAAAGTCGATCCGAAGTCAAATCGGTCGTCATGGTACTCGAGCGAAACTGAGTGCTTTAACGCTCGCCCCTCGGCCCCACAGCCGTCCAGAGACTCGGGGGAAGACTCCCCTGAAGGCTGGATTTCCACCGATCGTTTGTTTCAAATCTTAGCGCACTAGCTCAAACGTAAGCGCTAAAAAGTCCTGCCAAAATCACATAGGTCGTCATGTTACAATTTAGTCAATAAAGGCCTACTACTGGACCGAAAACGAATGCTTTGACGCTCGCCGTACGTCCACACGACCTCCGAGAGGCTTGGAAGAGGCCTCCCCTGAAAGCTGGATTCCCACCGATCGTTTGTTTAAAATCTTCGCCCAGTAGCTGAAAAGTAGGCGCTAAAAAGTCCTGCCAAAATCACATAGGTCGTCATCTAACAATTTAGTCAATAAAGGCCTACTACTGGAGCGAAACAGAGTGCTTTGACGCTCGCCGTTAGGCCCCACGACCTCTGAGAGGCTTGGAAGTGGCCTCCCCTGAAAGCTGGATTCCCAAGGATTGTCTGTGTGAATTCCTAGCCCGCTAGGCTGAAATTAAGCGACCTAAAGTCGTGCCGAAGTTAAATCGGTCGTCATGGTACTCGAGCGAAACTGAGTGCTTTAACGCTCGCCGCTCGGCCCCACAGCCGTCCAGAGACTCGGGGGAGGCCTCCCCTGAAACCTGGATTCCCACCGATCGTTTGTTTCAAATCTTAGCCCACTAGCTCAAAAGTAGGCGCTAAAAAGTCCTGCCAAAGTCACATAGGTTGTCATGTTACAATTTAGTCAATAAAGGCCTACTACTTGAGAGAAACCGAGTGCTTTGACGCTCGCCGTTCGGGCCCACGACCTCTGAGAGGCTTGGAAGAGGCCTCCCCTGAAAGCTGGATTCCCACCGATCGTTTCTTTCACATCTTATCCCAGTAGCTGAAAAGTAGGCGCTAAAAAGTCCTGCCAAAGTCACATAAGTCGTCATGTCACAATTTAGTCAATAAAGGCCTACTACTGGAGCGAAACCGATTGCTTTGACGCTCGCCGTTCGGCCCCACGACCTCCGAGAGGCTTGGAAGGGGCCTCCCCTGAAAGCTGGATTCCCACCGATCGTTTGTTTCTAATATTAGCCCAGTAGCTGAAAAGTAGGCGCTAAAAAGTCCTGCCAAAATCGCATAAGTCGTCATGTTACAACTTAGTCAAAGGCCTACTACTGGAGCGAAACCGAGTGCTTTGACGCTCGCCGTTCGGCCTCACGAGCTCCGAGAGGCTTGGAAGAGGCCTCCCTTGAAAGCTGGATTCCCAAGGCTTGTCTGTGTGAATTCCTAGCTCGCTAGGTAGAAATTAAGCGACCTAAAGTCGTGCCGAAGTCAAATCGGTCGTCATGGTACTCGAGCGAAACTGAGTGCTTTAACGCTCGCCGCTCGGCCCCACAGCCGTCCAGAGACTCGGGGGAGGCCTCCCCTGAAAGCTGGATTCCCACCGATCGTTTGTTTCAAATCTTAGCCCAGTAGCTGAAAAGTAGGCGCAAAAAAGTCCTGCCAAAATCACATGGGTCGTCTTGTTACAATTTAGTCAATAAAGGCCTACTACTGGAGAGAAACCGAGTGCTTTGACGCTCGCCGTTCGGCCCCACAGCTGTCCAGAGACTCGGGGGAGGCCTCCCCTGAAAGCTGGATTCCCACCGATCGTTTGTTTCAAATCTTAGCCCAGCAGCTGAAAAGTAGGCGCAAAAAAGTCCTGCCAAAATCACATACGTCGTCATGTTACAATTTAGTCAATAAAGGCCTACTACTGGAGAGAAACCGAGTGCTTTGACGCTCGCCGTTCGGCCCCACGACCTTCGAGAGGCTTGGAAGAGGCCTCCCTTGAAAGCTAGATTCCCAAGGATTGTCTGTGTGAATTCCTAGCCCGCGAGGCTTAAATTAAGCGACCTAAAGTCGTGCCGAAGTCAAATCGGTCGTAATGGTACAAGAGCGAAACTGAGTGCTTTAACGCTCGCCGCTCGGCCCAACAGCCGTCCAGAGACTCAGGGGAAGACTCCCCTGAAGGCTGGATTCCCACCGATCGTTTGTTTCAAATCTTAGCGCACTAGCTCAAAAGTAGGCGCTAAAAAGTCCTGCCAAAGTCACATAGGTCGTCATGTTACAATTTAGTCAATTAAGGCCTAATACTGGCGAGAAACCGAGTGCTTTGACGCTCGCCCTTCGGCCCCACAGCTGTCCAGAGACTCGGGGGAGGCCTCCCCTGAAAGCTGGATTCCCACCGATCGTTTTTTTCAAATCTTAGCCCAGAAGCTGAAAAGAAGGCGCAAAAAAGTCCTGCCATGAACACATAGGTCGTCATGTTACAATTTAGTCAATAAAGGCCTACTACTGGACCGAAACTGAGTGCTTTAACGCTCGTCGCTCGGCCCCACAGCCGTCCAGAGACTCGGGGGAGGCCTCCCCTGAAAGCTGGATTCCCACCGATCGTTTGTTTCAAATCTTAGCCCACTAGCTAAAAAGTAGGCACTAAAAAGTCATGCCAAAGTCACATAGGTCGTAATGTTACAATTTAGTCAATAAAGGCCTACTACTGGAGCGAAAACGAGTGCTTTGACGCTCGCCGTACGTCCACACGACCTCCGAGAGGCTTGGAAGAGGCCTCCCCTGAAAGCTGGATTCCCACCGATCGTTTGTTTAAAATCTTCCCCCAGTAGCTGAAAAGTAGGCGCTAAAAAGTCCTGCCAAAATCACATAGGTCGTCATGTTACAATTTAGTCAAAGGCCTACTACTGGAGCGAAACCGAGTGCTTTGACGCTCGCCGTTCGGCCTCACGAGCTCCGAGAGGCTTGGAAGAGGCCTCCCTTGAAAGCTGGATTCCCAAGGCTTGTCTGTGTGAATTCCTAGCTCGCTAGGTAGAAATTAAGCGACCTAAAGTCGTGCCGAAGTCAAATCGGTCGTCATGGTACTCGAGCGAAACTGAGTGCTTTAACGCTCGCCGCTCGGCCCCACAGCCGTCCAGAGACTCGGGGGAGGCCTCCCCTGAAAGCTGGATTCCCACCGATCGTTTGTTTCAAATCTTAGCCCAGTAGCTGAAAAGTAGGCGCAAAAAAGTCCTGCCAAAATCACATGGGTCGTCATGTTACAATTTAGTCAATAAAGGCCTACTACTGGAGAGAAACCGAGTGCTTTGACGCTCGCCGTTCGGCCCCAAACCTGTCCAGAGACTCGGGGGAGGCCTCCCCTGAAAGCTGGATTCCCACCGATCGTTTGTTTCAAATCCTAGCTCACTAGCTCAAAAGTAAGCGCTAAAAGGTCCTGCCAAAGTCACATAGGTCGTCATGTTACAATTTAGTCAATAAAGGCTTACTACTGGAGCGAAACCAAGTGCTTTGACGCTCGCCGTTCGGCCCCACGTTCTCTGAGAGGCTTGGAAGAGGCCTCCCCTGAAAGCTGGATTCCCACCGATCATTTACTTCAAATCTTAGCCCACTAGCTCAAAAGTAGGCGCTAAAAAGTCATGCCAAAGTCACATAGGTCGTCATGTTACAATTTAGTCAATAAAGGCCTACTACTGGAGCGACACCGAGTGCTTTGACGCTCGCCGTTCGGCCCCACAGCCGTCCAGAGACTCGGAGGAGGCGTACCCTGAAAGCTGGATTGCCACCGATCGTTTGTATCAAATCTTAGCACACTAGCTCAAAAGTAGGCGCTAAAAAGTCATGCCAAAATCACATAGGTCGTCATGTTACAATTTAGTCAATAAAGGCCTAATACTGGAGAGAAACTGAGTGCTTTGACGCTCGCCGTTCGGCCACACAGCTGTCCAGAGACTCGGGGGAGGCCTCCCCTGAAAGCTGGATTCCCACCGATCGTTTGTTTCAAATCTTAGCCGACTAGCTCAAAAGTAGGCGCTAAAATGTCCCGCCAAAGTCACATTGGTCGTCATGTTACAATTTAGTCAATAAAGGCCTACTATTGGAGATAAACCGAGTGCTTTGACGCTCGCTGTTCGGCCCCACAGATGTCCAGAGACTCGGGGGAGAACTCCCCCTAAAGCTGGATTCCCACCGATCGTTTGTTTCAAATCTTAGCCCAGTAGCTGAAAAGTAGGCGCAAAAAAGTCCTGCCAAAATCACATAGGTCGTCATGTTACAATTTAGTCAATAAAGGCCTACTACTGGAGAGAAACCGAGTGCTTTGACACTCGCCGTTCGGCCCCACGACCTCCGAAAGTCTTGGAAGAGGCATCCCCTGAAAGCTGGATTCCCACTGATCGTTTGTTTTTAATCTTAGCCCACTAGCTCAAAAGTAGGCGCTAAAAAGTCATGCCAAAATCACATAGGTCGTCATGTTACAATTTAGTCAATAAAGGCCTACTACTGGAGCAACACCGAGTGCTTTGACGCTCGCCGTTCGGCCCCACAGCCGTCCAGAGACTCGGGGGAGGCGTCCCCTGAAAGCTGGATTGCCACCGATCGTTTGTATCAAATCTTAGCACACTAGCTCAAAAGTAGGCGCTAAAAAGTCATGCCAAAATCACATAGGTCGTCATGTTACAATTTAGTCAATAAAGGCCTAATACTGGAGAGAAACCGAGTGCTTTGACGCTCGCCGTTCGGCCACACAGCTGTCCAGAGACTCGGGGGAGGCCTCCCCTGAAAGCTGGATTCCCACCGATCGTTTGTTTCAAATCTTAGCCGACTAGCTCAAAAGTAGGCGCTAAAATGTCCCGCCAAAGTCACATAGGTTGTCATGTTACAATTTAGTCAATAAAGGCCTACTACTTGAGAGAAACCGAGTGCTTTGACGCTCGCCGTTCGGGCCCACGACCTCTGAGAGGCTTGGAAGAGGCCTCCCCTGAAAGCTGGATTCCCACCGATCATTTGTTTCACATCTTAGCCCAGTAGCTGAAAAGTAGGCGCTAAAAAGTCCTGCCAAAGTCACATAGGTCGTCATGTCACAATTTAGTCAATAAAGGCCTACTACTGGAGCGAAACCGATTGCTTTGACGCTCGCCGTTCGGCCCCACGACCTCCGAGAGGCTTGGAAGCGGCCTCCCCTGAAAGCTGGATTCCCAAGGATTGTCTGTGTGAATTCCTAGCCCGCTAGGCTGAAATTAAGCGACCTAAAGTCGATCCGAAGTCAAATCGGTCGTCATGGTACTCGAGCGAAACTGAGTGCTTTAACGCTCGCCCCTCGGCCCCACAGCCGTCCAGAGACTCAGGGGAAGACTCCCCTGAAGGCTGGATTCCCACCGATCGTTTGTTTCAAATCTTAGCGCACTAGCTCAAACGTAAGCGCTAAAAAGTCCTGCCAAAATCACATAGGTCGTCATGTTACAATTTAGTCAATAAAGGCCTACTACTGGACCGAAACTGAGTGCTTTAACGCTCGCCGCTCGGCCCCACAGCCGTCCAGAGACTCGGGGGAGGCCTCCCCTGAAAGCTGGATTCCCACCGATCGTTTGTTTCAAATCTTAGCCCACTAGCTAAAAAGTAGGCACTAAAAAGTCATGCCAAAGTCACATAGGTCGTCATGTTACAATTTAGTCAATAAAGGCCTACTACTGGAGCGAAAACGAGTGCTTTGACACTCGCCGTACGTCCACACGACCTCCGAGAGGCTTGGAAGAGGCCTCCCCTGAAAGCTGGATTCCCACCGATCGTTTGTTTAAAATCTTCGCCCAGTAGCTGAAAAGTAGGCGCTAAAAAGTCCTGCCAAAATCACATAGGTCGTCATGTTACAATTTAGTCAAAGGCCTACTACTGGAGCAAAACCGAGTGCTTTGACGCTCGCCGTTCGGCCTCACGAGCTCCGAGAAGCTTGGAAGAGGCCTCCCCTGAAAGCTGGATTCCCACCGATCGTTTGTTTCTAATATTAGCCCAGTAGCTGAAAAGTAGGCGCTAAAAAGTCCTGCCAAAATCGCATAAGTCGTCATGTTACAACTTAGTCAAAGGCCTACTACTGGAGCGAAACCGAGTGCTTTGACGCTCGCCGTTCGGCCTCACGAGCTCCGAGAGGCTTGGAAGAGATCTCCCTTGAAAGCTGGATTCCCAAGGCTTGTCTGTGTGAATTCCTAGCTCGCTAGGTAGAAATTAAGCGACCTAAAGTCGTGCCGAAGTCAAATCGGTCGTCATGGTACTCGAGCGAAACTGAGTGCTTTAACGCTCGCCGCTCGGCCCCACAGCCGTCCAGAGACTCGGGGGAGGCCTCCCCTGAAAGCTGGATTCCCACCGATCGTTTGTTTCAAATCTTAGCCCAGTAGCTGAAAAGTAGGCGCAAAAAAGTCCTGCCAAAATCACATGGGTCGTCATGTTACAATTTAGTCAATAAAGGCCTACTACTGGAGAGAAACCGAGTGCTTTGACGCTCGCCGTTCGGCCCCACAGCTGTCCAGAGACTCGGGGGAGGCCTCCCCTGAAAGCTGGATTCCCACCGATCGTTTGTTTCAAATCCTAGCTCACTAGCTCAAAAGTAAGCGCTAAAAGGTCCTGCCAAAGTCACAAAGGTCGTCATGTTACAATTTAGTCAATAAAGGCTTACTACTGGAGCGAAACCAAGTGCTTTGACGCTCGCCGTTCGGCCCCACGTTCTCTGAGAGGCTTGGAAGAGGCCTCCCCTGAAAGCTGGATTCCCACCGATCATTTACTTCAAATCTTAGCCCACTAGCTCAAACGTAAGCGCTAAAAAGTCCTGCCAAAGTCACATAGGTCGTCATGTTACAATTTAGTCAATAAAGGCCTAATACTGGAGAGAAACCGAGTGCTTTGACGCTCGCCGTTCGGCCACACAGCTGTCCAGAGACTCGGGGGAGGTCTCCCCTGAAAGCTGGATTCCCACCGATCGTTTGTATCAAATCTTAGCTCACTAGCTCAAAAGTAAGCGCTAAAAGGTCCTGCCAAAGTCACATAGGTCGTCATGTTACAATTTAGTCAATAAAGGCTTACTACTGGAGCGAAACCAAGTGCTTTGACGCTCGCCGTTCGGCCCCACGTTCTCTGAGAGGCTTGGAAGAGGCCTCCCCTGAAAGCTGGATTCCCACCGATCATTTACTTCAAATCTTAGCCCACTAGCTCAAACGTAAGCGCTAAAAAGTCCTGCCAAAGTCACATAGGTCGTCATGTTACAATTTAGTCAATAAAGGCCTAATACTGGAGAGAAACCGAGTGCTTTGACGCTCGCCGTTCGGCCACACAGCTGTCCAGAGACTCGGGGGAGGTCTCCCCTGAAAGCTGGATTCCCACCGATCGTTTGTATCAAATCTTAGCCCACTAGCTCAAAAGTAGGCGCTAAAAAGCCCTGCCAAAGTCACATAGGTCGTCATGTTACAATTTAGTCAATAAAGGCCTACTACTGGAGAGAAACCGAGTACTTTGACGCTCGCCGTTCGGCCCCACAGATGTCCAGAGACTCGGGGGAGGCCTCCCCTGAAAGCTGGATTCCCACCGATCGTTTGTTTCAAATATTAGCCCAGCAGCTGAAAAGTAGGCGCAAAAAAGTCCTGCCAAAATCACATACGTCGTCATGTTACAATTTAGTCAATAAAGGCCTACTACTGGAGAGAAACCGAGTGCTTTGACGCTCGCCGTTCGGCCCCACGACCTCTGAGAGGCTTGGAAGAGACCTCCCCTGAAAGCTGGATTCCCACTGATCGTTTGTTTCAAATCTTAGCCCAATAGCTCAAATGTAAGCGCTAAAAAGTCATGCCAAAGTCACATACGTCGTCATGTTACAATTTAGTCAAAAAAGGCCTACTACTGGAGCGAAACAGAGTGCTTTGACGCTCGCCGTTCGGCCCCACGACCTCCGAGAGGCTTGGAAGAGGCCTCCCTTGAAAGCTAGATTCCCAAGGATTGTCTGTGTGAATTCCTAGCCCACGAGGCTTAAATTAAGCGACCTAAAGTCATGCCGAAGTCAAATCGGTCGTCATGGTACAAGAGCGAAACTGAGTGCTTTAACGCTCGCCGCTCGGCCCAACAGCCGTCCAGAGACTCGGGGGAGGACTCCCCTGTAAGCTGGATTCCCACCGATCGTTTGTTTCAAATCTTAGCGCACTAGCTCAAACGTAAGCGCTAAAAAGTCCTGCCAAAATCACATAGGTCGTCATGTTACAATTTAGTCAATAAAGGCCTACTACTGGACCGAAACTGAGTGCTTTAACGCTCGCCGCTCGGCCCCACAGCCGTCCAGAGACTCGGGGGAGGCCTCCCCTGAAAGCTGGATTCCCACCGATCGTTTGTTTCAAATCTTAGCCCACTAGCTAAAAAGTAGGCACTAAAAAGTCATGCCAAAGTCACATAGGTCGTCATGTTACAATTTAGTCAATAAAGGCCTACTACTGGAGCGAAAACGAGTGCTTTGACGCTCGCCGTACGTCCACACGACCTCCGAGAGGCTTGGAAGAGGCCTCCCCTGAAACCTGGATTCCCACCGATCGTTTGTTTAAAATCTTCGCCCAGTAGCTGAAAAGTAGGCGCTAAAAAGTCCTGCCAAAATCACATAGGTCGTCATGTTACAATTTAGTCAAAGGCCTACTACTGGAGCGAAACCGAGTGCTTTGACGCTCGCCGTTCGGCCTCACGAGCTCCGAGAGGCTTGGAAGAGGCCTCCCTTGGAAGCTGGATTCCCAAGGCTCGTCTGTGTGAATTCCTAGCTCGCTAGGTAGAAATTAAGCGACCTAAAGTCGTGCCGAAGTCAAATCGGTCGTCATGGTACTCGAGCGAAACTGAGTGCTTTAACGCTCGCCGCTCGGCCCCACAGCCGTCCAGAGACTCGGGGGAGGCCTCCCCTGAAAGCTGGATTCCCACCGATCGTTTGTTTTTAAATCTTAGCCCAGTAGCTGAAAAGTAGGCGCAAAAAAGTCCTGCCAAAATCACATGGGTCGTCATGTTACAATTTAGTCAATAAAGGCCTACTACTGGAGAGAAACCGAGTGCTTTGACGCTCGCCGTTCGGCCCCACAGCTGTCCAGAGACTCGGGGGAGGCCTCCCCTGAAAGCTGGATTCCCACCGATCGTTTGTTTCAAATCCTAGCTCACTAGCTCAAAAGTAAGCGCTAAAAGGTCCTGCCAAAGTCACATAGGTCGTCATGTTACAATTTAGTCAATAAAGGCTTACTACTGGAGCGACACCAAGTGCTTTGACGCTCGCCGTTCGGCCCCACGTTCTCTGAGAGGCTTAGAAGAGGCCTCCCCTGAAAGCTGGATTCCCACCGATCATTTACTTCAAATCTTAGCCCACTAGCTCAAACGTAAGCGCTAAAAGGTCCTGCCAAAGTCACATAGGTCGTCATGTCACAATTTAGTCAATAAAGGCCTACTACTGGAGCGAAACCGATTGCTTTGACGCTCGCCGTTCGGCCCCACGACCTCCGAGAGGCTTGGAAGCGGCCTCCCCTGAAAGCTGGATTCCCAAGGATTGTCTGTGTGAATTCCTAGCCCGCTAGGCTGAAATTAAGCGACCTAAAGTCGATCCGAAGTCAAATCGGTCGTCATGGTACTCGAGCGAAACTGAGTGCTTTAACGCTCGCCCCTCGGCCCCACAGCCGTCCAGAGACTCAGGGGAAGACTCCCCTGAAGGCTGGATTCCCACCGATCGTTTGTTTCAAATCTTAGCGCACTAGCTCAAACGTAAGCGCTAAAAAGTCCTGCCAAAATCACATAGGTCGTCATGTTACAATTTAGTCAATAAAGGCCTACTACTGGACCGAAACTGAGTGCTTTAACGCTCGCCGCTCGGCCCCACAGCCGTCCAGAGACTCGGGGGAGGCCTCCCCTGAAAGCTGGATTCCCACCGATCGTTTGTTTCAAATCTTAGCCCACTAGCTAAAAAGTAGGCACTAAAAAGTCATGCCAAAGTCACATAGGTCGTCATGTTACAATTTAGTCAATAAAGGCCTACTACTGGAGCGAAAACGAGTGCTTTGACACTCGCCGTACGTCCACACGACCTCCGAGAGGCTTGGAAGAGGCCTCCCCTGAAAGCTGGATTCCCACCGATCGTTTGTTTAAAATCTTCGCCCAGTAGCTGAAAAGTAGGCGCTAAAAAGTCCTGCCAAAATCGCATAAGTCGTCATGTTACAATTTAGTCAAAGGCCTACTACTGGAGCAAAACCGAGTGCTTTGACGCTCGCCGTTCGGCCTCACGAGCTCCGAGAAGCTTGGAAGAGGCCTCCCCTGAAAGCTGGATTCCCACCGATCGTTTGTTTCTAATATTAGCCCAGTAGCTGAAAAGTAGGCGCTAAAAAGTCCTGCCAAAATCGCATAAGTCGTCATGTTACAACTTAGTCAAAGGCCTACTACTGGAGCGAAACCGAGTGCTTTGACGCTCGCCGTTCGGCCTCACGAGCTCCGAGAGGCTTGGAAGAGATCTCCCTTGAAAGCTGGATTCCCAAGGCTTGTCTGTGTGAATTCCTAGCTCGCTAGGTAGAAATTAAGCGACCTAAAGTCGTGCCGAAGTCAAATCGGTCGTCATGGTACTCGAGCGAAACTGAGTGCTTTAACGCTCGCCGCTCGGCCCCACAGCCGTCCAGAGACTCGGGGGAGGCCTCCCCTGAAAGCTGGATTCCCACCGATCGTTTGTTTCAAATCTTAGCCCAGTAGCTGAAAAGTAGGCGCAAAAAAGTCCTGCCAAAATCACATGGGTCGTCATGTTACAATTTAGTCAATAAAGGCCTACTACTGGAGAGAAACCGAGTGCTTTGACGCTCGCCGTTCGGCCCCACAGCTGTCCAGAGACTCGGGGGAGGCCTCCCCTGAAAGCTGGATTCCCACCGATCGTTTGTTTCAAATCCTAGCTCACTAGCTCAAAAGTAAGCGCTAAAAGGTCCTGCCAAAGTCACATAGGTCGTCATGTTACAATTTAGTCAAAGGCCTACTACTGGAGCAAAACCGAGTGCTTTGACGCTCGCCGTTCGGCCTCACGAGCTCCGAGAAGCTTGGAAGAGGCCTCCCCTGAAAGCTGGATTCCCACCGATCGTTTGTTTCTAATATTAGCCCAGTAGCTGAAAAGTAGGCGCTAAAAAGTCCTGCCAAAATCGCATAAGTCGTCATGTTACAACTTAGTCAAAGGCCTACTACTGGAGCGAAACCGAGTGCTTTGACGCTCGCCGTTCGGCCTCACGAGCTCCGAGAGGCTTGGAAGAGATCTCCCTTGAAAGCTGGATTCCCAAGGCTTGTCTGTGTGAATTCCTAGCTCGCTAGGTAGAAATTAAGCGACCTAAAGTCGTGCCGAAGTCAAATCGGTCGTCATGGTACTCGAGCGAAACTGAGTGCTTTAACGCTCGCCGCTCGGCCCCACAGCCGTCCAGAGACTCGGGGGAGGCCTCCCCTGAAAGCTGGATTCCCACCGATCGTTTGTTTCAAATCTTAGCCCAGTAGCTGAAAAGTAGGCGCAAAAAAGTCCTGCCAAAATCACATGGGTCGTCATGTTACAATTTAGTCAATAAAGGCCTACTACTGGAGAGAAACCGAGTGCTTTGACGCTCGCCGTTCGGCCCCACAGCTGTCCAGAGACTCGGGGGAGGCCTCCCCTGAAAGCTGGATTCCCACCGATCGTTTGTTTCAAATCCTAGCTCACTAGCTCAAAAGTAAGCGCTAAAAAGTCATGCCAAAGTCACATAGGTCGTCATGTTACAATTTAGTCAATAAAGGCCTACTACTGGAGCGAAAACGAGTGCTTTGACGCTCGCCGTACGTCCACACGACCTCCGAGAGGCTTGGAAGAGGCCTCCCCTGAAACCTGGATTCCCACCGATCGTTTGTTTAAAATCTTCGCCCAGTAGCTGAAAAGTAGGCGCTAAAAAGTCCTGCCAAAATCACATAGGTCGTCATGTTACAATTTAGTCAAAGGCCTACTACTGGAGCGAAACCGAGTGCTTTGACGCTCGCCGTTCGGCCTCACGAGCTCCGAGAGGCTTGGAAGAGGCCTCCCTTGGAAGCTGGATTCCCAAGGCTCGTCTGTGTGAATTCCTAGCTCGCTAGGTAGAAATTAAGCGACCTAAAGTCGTGCCGAAGTCAAATCGGTCGTCATGGTACTCGAGCGAAACTGAGTGCTTTAACGCTCGCCGCTCGGCCCCACAGCCGTCCAGAGACTCGGGGGAGGCCTCCCCTGAAAGCTGGATTCCCACCGATCGTTTGTTTTTAAATCTTAGCCCAGTAGCTGAAAAGTAGGCGCAAAAAAGTCCTGCCAAAATCACATGGGTCGTCATGTTACAATTTAGTCAATAAAGGCCTACTACTGGAGAGAAACCGAGTGCTTTGACGCTCGCCGTTCGGCCCCACAGCTGTCCAGAGACTCGGGGGAGGCCTCCCCTGAAAGCTGGATTCCCACCGATCGTTTGTTTCAAATCCTAGCTCACTAGCTCAAAAGTAAGCGCTAAAAGGTCCTGCCAAAGTCACATAGGTCGTCATGTTACAATTTAGTCAATAAAGGCTTACTACTGGAGCGACACCAAGTGCTTTGACGCTCGCCGTTCGGCCCCACGTTCTCTGAGAGGCTTAGAAGAGGCCTCCCCTGAAAGCTGGATTCCCACCGATCATTTACTTCAAATCTTAGCCCACTAGCTCAAACGTAAGCGCTAAAAGGTCCTGCCAAAGTCACATAGGTCGTCATGTCACAATTTAGTCAATAAAGGCCTACTACTGGAGCGAAACCGATTGCTTTGACGCTCGCCGTTCGGCCCCACGACCTCCGAGAGGCTTGGAAGCGGCCTCCCCTGAAAGCTGGATTCCCAAGGATTGTCTGTGTGAATTCCTAGCCCGCTAGGCTGAAATTAAGCGACCTAAAGTCGATCCGAAGTCAAATCGGTCGTCATGGTACTCGAGCGAAACTGAGTGCTTTAACGCTCGCCCCTCGGCCCCACAGCCGTCCAGAGACTCAGGGGAAGACTCCCCTGAAGGCTGGATTCCCACCGATCGTTTGTTTCAAATCTTAGCGCACTAGCTCAAACGTAAGCGCTAAAAAGTCCTGCCAAAATCACATAGGTCGTCATGTTACAATTTAGTCAATAAAGGCCTACTACTGGACCGAAACTGAGTGCTTTAACGCTCGCCGCTCGGCCCCACAGCCGTCCAGAGACTCGGGGGAGGCCTCCCCTGAAAGCTGGATTCCCACCGATCGTTTGTTTCAAATCTTAGCCCACTAGCTAAAAAGTAGGCACTAAAAAGTCATGCCAAAGTCACATAGGTCGTCATGTTACAATTTAGTCAATAAAGGCCTACTACTGGAGCGAAAACGAGTGCTTTGACACTCGCCGTACGTCCACACGACCTCCGAGAGGCTTGGAAGAGGCCTCCCCTGAAAGCTGGATTCCCACCGATCGTTTGTTTAAAATCTTCGCCCAGTAGCTGAAAAGTAGGCGCTAAAAAGTCCTGCCAAAATCACATAGGTCGTCATGTTACAATTTAGTCAAAGGCCTACTACTGGAGCAAAACCGAGTGCTTTGACGCTCGCCGTTCGGCCTCACGAGCTCCGAGAAGCTTGGAAGAGGCCTCCCCTGAAAGCTGGATTCCCACCGATCGTTTGTTTCTAATATTAGCCCAGTAGCTGAAAAGTAGGCGCTAAAAAGTCCTGCCAAAATCGCATAAGTCGTCATGTTACAACTTAGTCAAAGGCCTACTACTGGAGCGAAACCGAGTGCTTTGACGCTCGCCGTTCGGCCTCACGAGCTCCGAGAGGCTTGGAAGAGATCTCCCTTGAAAGCTGGATTCCCAAGGCTTGTCTGTGTGAATTCCTAGCTCGCTAGGTAGAAATTAAGCGACCTAAAGTCGTGCCGAAGTCAAATCGGTCGTCATGGTACTCGAGCGAAACTGAGTGCTTTAACGCTCGCCGCTCGGCCCCACAGCCGTCCAGAGACTCGGGGGAGGCCTCCCCTGAAAGCTGGATTCCCACCGATCGTTTGTTTCAAATCTTAGCCCAGTAGCTGAAAAGTAGGCGCAAAAAAGTCCTGCCAAAATCACATGGGTCGTCATGTTACAATTTAGTCAATAAAGGCCTACTACTGGAGAGAAACCGAGTGCTTTGACGCTCGCCGTTCGGCCCCACAGCTGTCCAGAGACTCGGGGGAGGCCTCCCCTGAAAGCTGGATTCCCACCGATCGTTTGTTTCAAATCCTAGCTCACTAGCTCAAAAGTAAGCGCTAAAAGGTCCTGCCAAAGTCACATAGGTCGTCATGTTACAATTTAGTCAATAAAGGCTTACTACTGGAGCGAAACCAAGTGCTTTGACGCTCGCCGTTCGGCCCCACGTTCTCTGAGAGGCTTGGAAGAGGCCTCCCCTGAAAGCTGGATTCCCACCGATCATTTACTTCAAATCTTAGCCCACTAGCTCAAACGTAAGCGCTAAAAAGTCCTGCCAAAGTCACATAGGTCGTCATGTTACAATTTAGTCAATAAAGGCCTAATACTGGAGAGAAACCGAGTGCTTTGACGCTCGCCGTTCGGCCACACAGCTGTCCAGAGACTCGGGGGAGGTCTCCCCTGAAAGCTGGATTCCCACCGATCGTTTGTATCAAATCTTAGCTCACTAGCTCAAAAGTAAGCGCTAAAAGGTCCTGCCAAAGTCACATAGGTCGTCATGTTACAATTTAGTCAATAAAGGCTTACTACTGGAGCGAAACCAAGTGCTTTGACGCTCGCCGTTCGGCCCCACGTTCTCTGAGAGGCTTGGAAGAGGCCTCCCCTGAAAGCTGGATTCCCACCGATCATTTACTTCAAATCTTAGCCCACTAGCTCAAACGTAAGCGCTAAAAAGCCCTGCCAAAGTCACATAGGTCGTCATGTTACAATTTAGTCAATAAAGGCCTACTACTGGAGAGAAACCGAGTACTTTGACGCTCGCCGTTCGGCCCCACAGATGTCCAGAGACTCGGGGGAGGCCTCCCCTGAAAGCTGGATTCCCACCGATCGTTTGTTTCAAATATTAGCCCAGCAGCTGAAAAGTAGGCGCAAAAAAGTCCTGCCAAAATCACATACGTCGTCATGTTACAATTTAGTCAATAAAGGCCTACTACTGGAGAGAAACCGAGTGCTTTGACGCTCGCCGTTCGGCCCCACGACCTCTGAGAGGCTTGGAAGAGACCTCCCCTGAAAGCTGGATTCCCACTGATCGTTTGTTTCAAATCTTAGCCCAATAGCTCAAATGTAAGCGCTAAAAAGTCATGCCAAAGTCACATACGTCGTCATGTTACAATTTAGTCAAAAAAGGCCTACTACTGGAGCGAAACAGAGTGCTTTGACGCTCGCCGTTCGGCCCCACGACCTCCGAGAGGCTTGGAAGAGGCCTCCCTTGAAAGCTAGATTCCCAAGGATTGTCTGTGTGAATTCCTAGCCCACGAGGCTTAAATTAAGCGACCTAAAGTCGTGCCGAAGTCAAATCGGTCGTCATGGTACAAGAGCGAAACTGAGTGCTTTAACGCTCGCCGCTCGGCCCAACAGCCGTCCAGAGACTCGGGGGAGGACTCCCCTGTAAGCTGGATTCCCACCGATCGTTTCTTTCAAATCTTAGCGCACTAGCTCAAACGTAAGCGCTAAAAAGTCCTGCCAAAATCACATAGGTCGTCATGTTACAATTTAGTCAATAAAGGCCTACTACTGGACCGAAACTGAGTGCTTTAACGCTCGCCGCTCGGCCCCACAGCCGTCCAGAGACTCGGGGGAGGCCTCCCCTGAAAGCTGGATTCCCACCGATCGTTTGTTTCAAATCTTAGCCCCCTAGCTAAAAAGTAGGCACTAAAAAGTCATGCCAAAGTCACATAGGTCGTCATGTTACAATTTAGTCAATAAAGGCCTACTACTGGAGCGAAAACGAGTGCTTTGACGCTCGCCGTACGTCCACACGACCTCCGAGAGGCTTGGAAGAGGCCTCCCCTGAAAGCTGGATTCCCACCGATCGTTTGTTTAAAATCTTCGCCCAGTAGCTGAAAAGTAGGCGCTAAAAAGTCCTGCCAAAATCACATAGGTCGTCATGTTACAATTTAGTCAAAGGCCTACTACTGGAGCGAAACCGAGTGCTTTGACGCTCGCCGTTCGGCCTCACGAGCTCCGAGAGGCTTGGAAGAGGCCTCCTTTGGAAGCTGGATTCCCAAGGCTTGTCTGTGTGAATTCCTAGCTCGCTAGGTAGAAATTAAGCGACCTAAAGTCGTGCCGAAGTCAAATCGGTCGTCATGGTACTCGAGCGAAACTGAGTGCTTTAACGCTCGCCGCTCGGCCCCACAGCCGTCCAGAGACTCGGGGGAGGCCTCCCCTGAAAGCTGGATTCCCACCGATCGTTTGTTTCAAATCTTAGCCCAGTAGCTGAAAAGTAGGCGCAAAAAAGTCCTGCCAAAATCACATGGGTCGTCATGTTACAATTTAGTCAATAAAGGCCTACTACTGGAGAGAAACCGAGTGCTTTGACGCTCGCCGTTCGGCCCCACAGCTGTCCAGAGACTCGGGGGAGGCCTCCCCTGAAAGCTGGATTCCCACCGATCGTTTGTTTCAAATCCTAGCTCACTAGCTCAAAAGTAAGCGCTAAAAGGTCCTGCCAAAGTCACATAGGTCGTCATGTTACAATTTAGTCAATAAAGGCTTACTACTGGAGCGAAACCAAGTGCTTTGACGCTCGCCGTTCGGCCCCACGTTCTCTGAGAGGCTTAGAAGAGGCCTCCCCTGAAAGCTGGATTCCCACCGATCATTTACTTCAAATCTTAGCCCACTAGCTCAAACGTAAGCGCTAAAAAGTCCTGCCAAAGTCACATAGGTCGTCATGTTACAATTTAGTCAATAAAGGCCTAATACTGGAGAGAAACCGAGTGCTTTGACGCTCGCCGTTCGGCCACACAGCTGTCCAGAGACTCGGGGGAGGTCTCCCCTGAAAGCTGGATTCCCACCGATCGTTTGTATCAAATCTTAGCCCACTAGCTCAAAAGTAGGCGCTAAAAAGCCCTGCCAAAGTCACATAGGTCGTCATGTTACAATTTAGTCAATAAAGGCCTACTACTGGAGAGAAACCGAGTACTTTGACGCTCGCCGTTCGGCCCCACAGATGTCCAGAGACTCGGGGGAGGCCTCCCCTGAAAGCTGGATTCCCACCGATCGTTTTTTTCAAATCTTAGCCCAGCAGCTGAAAAGTAGGCGCAAAAAAGTCCTGCCAAAATCACATACGTCGTCATGTTACAAGTTAGTCAATAAAGGCCTACTACTGGAGAGAAACCGAGTACTTTGACGCTCGCCGTTCGGCCCCACGACCTCTGAGAGGCTTGGAAGAGGCCTCCCCTGAAAGCTGGATTCCCACTGATCGTTTGTTTCAAATCTTAGCCCAATAGCTCAAATGTAAGCGCTAAAAAGTCATGCCAAAGTCACATACGTCGTCATGTTACAATTTAGTCAATAAAGGCCTACTACTGGAGCGAAACAGAGTGCTTTGACGCTCGCCGTTCGGCCCCACGACCTCCGAGAGGCTTGGAAGAGGCTTCCCTTGAAAGCTAGATTCCCAAGGATTGTCTGTGTGAATTCCTAGCCCGCGAGGCTTAAATTAAGCGACCTAAAGTCGTGCCGAAGTCAAATCGGTCGTCATGGTACAAGAGCGAAACTGAGTGCTTTAACGCTCGCCGCTCGGCCCAACAGCCGTCCAGAGACTCGGGGGAGGACTCCCCTGTAAGGTGGATTCCCACCGATCGTTTGTTTCAAATCTTAGCGCACTAGCTCAAACGTAAGCGCTAAAAAGTCCTGCCAAAATCACATAGGTCGTCATGTTACAATTTAGTCAATAAAGGCCTACTACTGGACCGAAACTGAGTGCTTTAACGCTCGCCGCTCGGCCCCACAGCCGTCCAGAGACTCGGGGGAGGCCTCCCCTGAAAGCTGGATTCCCACCGATCGTTTGTTTCAAATCCTAGCCCACTAGCTCAAAAGTAGGCGCTAAAAAGTCCTGCCAAAGTCACATAGGTCGTCATGTTACAATTTAGTCAATAAAGGCCTACAACTGGACTGAAACTGAGTGCTTTGACGCTCGCCTTTCGGCCCCACGACCTCTGAGAGGCTTGGAAGAGGCCTCCCCTGAAAGCTGGATTCCCAAGGATTGTCTGTGTGAATTCCTAGCCCGCTAGGCTGAAATTAAGCGACCTAAAGTCGTGCCGATGTCAAATCGGTCGTCATGGTACTCGAGCGAAACTGAGTGCTTTAACGCTCGCCCCTCGGCCCCACAGCCGTCCAGAGACTCGGGGGAGGACTCCCCTGAAGGCTGGATTCCCACCGATCGTTTGTTTCAAATCTTAGCGCACTAGCTCAAACGTAAGCGCTAAAAAGTCCTGCCAAAATCACATAGGTCGTCATGTTACAATTTAGTCAATAAAGGCCTACTACTGGACCGAAACTGAGTGCTTTAACGCTCGCCGCTCGGCCCCACAGCCGTCCAGAGACTCGGGGGAGGCCTCCCCTGAAAGCTGGATTCCCACCGATCGTTTGTTTCAAATCCTAGCCCACTAGCTCAAAAGTAGGCGCTAAAAAGTCCTGCCAAAGTCACATAGGTCGTCATGTTACAATTTAGTCAATAAAGGCCTACAACTGGACTGAAACTGAGTGCTTTGACGCTCGCCTTTCGGCCCCACGACCTCTGAGAGGCTTGGAAGAGGCCTCCCCTGAAAGCTGGATTCCCAAGGATTGTCTGTGTGAATTCCTAGCCCGCTAGGCTGAAATTAAGCGACCTAAAGTCGTGCCGATGTCAAATCGGTCGTCATGGTACTCGAGCGAAACTGAGTGCTTTAACGCTCGCCCCTCGGCCCCACAGCCGTCCAGAGACTCGGGGGAGGACTCCCCTGAAGGCTGGATTCCCACCGATCGTTTGTTTCAAATCTTAGCGCACTAGCTCAAACGTAAGCGGTAAAAAGTCCTGCCAAAATCACATAGGTCGTCATGTTACAATTTAGTCAATAAAGGCCTACTACTGGACCGAAACTGAGTGCTTTGACGCTCGCCGTTCGGCCCCACGACCTCTGAGAGGCTTGGAAGAGGCCTCCCCTGAAAGCTGGATTCCCAAGGATTGTCTGTGTGAATTCCTAGCCCGCTAGGCTGAAATTAAGCGACCTAAAGTCGTGCCGATGTCAAATCGGTCGTCATGGTACTCGAGCGAAACTGAGTGCTTTAACGCTTGCTGGTCGGCCCCACAGCCGTCCAGAGACTCGGGGGAGGTCTCCCCTGAAAGCTGGATTCCCACCGATCGTTTGTTTCAAATCTTAGCCCAGAAGCTGAAAAGTAGGCGCTAAAAAGTCCTACCAAAATCACATAGGTCGTCATGTTACAATTTACTCAATAAAGGCCTACTACTGGAGAGAAACCGAGTGCTTTGACGCTCGCCGTTCGGCCCCACAGCCGTCCTGAGACTCGGGGGAGGCCTTCCCTGAAAGCTGGATTCCCACCAATCGTTTCTTTCAAATCTTAGCCCAGAAGCTGAAAAGTAGGCGCTAAAAAGTTCTGCCAAAATCACATAGGTCGTCATGTTACAATTTAGTCAATAAAGGCCTACTACTGGACCGAAACTGAGTGCTTTGACGCTCGCCGTTCGGCCTCACGAGCTCCGAGAGGCTTGGAAGAGGCCTCCCCTGAAAGCTGGATTCCCACCGATCGTTTCTTTCTAATATTAGCCCAGTAGCTGAAAAGTAGGCGCTAAAAAGTTCTGCCAAAATCACATAGGTCGTCATGTTACAATTTAGTCAATAAAGGCCTACTACTGGACCGAAACTGAGTGCTTTGACGCTCGCCGTTCGGCCCCACGACCTCTGAGAGTCTTGGAAGAGGTCTCCCCTGAAAGCTGGATTCCCACTGATCGTTTGTTTTAAATCTTAGCCCACTAGCTCAAACGTAGGCGCTAAAAAGTCATGCCAAAATCACATAGGTCGTCATGTTACAATTTAGTCAATAAAGGCCTCCTACTGGACTGAAACTGAGTGCTTTAACACTCGCCGCTCGGCCCCACAGCCGTCCAGAGACTCGGGGGAGGCCTCCCCTGAAAGCTGGATTCCCACCGATCGTTTGTTTCAAATCTTAGCCCAGTAGCTGAAAAGTAGGCGCAAAAAAGTCCTGCCAAAGTCACATAGGTCGTCATGTTACAATTTAGTCAATAAAGGCCGACTACTGGAGCGAAACAGAGTGCTTTGACGCTCGCCGCTCGGCCCCACGACCTCTGAGCGGCTTGGAAGAGGCCACCCCTGAAAGCTGGATTCCCACCGATCGTTTGTTTAAAATCTTCGCCCAGTAGCTGAAAAGTAGGCGCTAAAAAGTCCTGCCAAAATCACATAGGTCGTCATGTTACAATTTAGTCAAAGGCCTACTACTGGAGCGAAACCGAGTGCTTTGACGCTCGCCGTTCGGCCTCACGAGCTCCGAGAGGCTTGGAAGAGGCCTCCCCTGAAAGCTGGATTCCCACCGATCGTTTGTTTCTAATATTAGCCCAGTAGCTGAAAAGTAGGCGCTAAAAAGTCCTGCCAAAATCGCATAAGTCGTCATGTTACAACTTAGTCAAAGGCCTACTACTGGAGCGAAACCGAGTGCTTTGACGCTCGCCGTTCGGCCTCACGAGCTCCGAGAGGCTTGGAAGAGATCTCCCTTGAAAGCTGGATTCCCAAGGCTTGTCTGTGTGAATTCCTAGCTCGCTAGGTAGAAATTAAGCGACCTAAAGTCGTGCCGAAGTCAAATCGGTCGTCATGGTACTCGAGCGAAACTGAGTGCTTTAACGCTCGCCGCTCGGCCCCACAGCCGTCCAGAGACTCGGGGGAGGCCTCCCCTGAAAGCTGGATTCCCACCGATCGTTTGTTTCAAATCTTAGCCCAGTAGCTGAAAAGTAGGCGCAAAAAAGTCCTGCCAAAATCACATGGGTCGTCATGTTACAATTTAGTCAATAAAGGCCTACTACTGGAGAGAAACCGAGTGCTTTGACGCTCGCCGTTCGGCCCCACAGCTGTCCAGAGACTCGGGGGAGGCCTCCCCTGAAAGCTGGATTCCCACCGATCGTTTGTTTCAAATCCTAGCTCACTAGCTCAAAAGTAAGCGCTAAAAGGTCCTGCCAAAGTCACATAGGTCGTCATGTTACAATTTAGTCAATAAAGGCTTACTACTGGAGCGAAACCAAGTGCTTTGACGCTCGCCGTTCGGCCCCACGTTCTCTGAGAGGCTTAGAAGAGGCCTCCCCTGAAAGCTGGATTCCCACCGATCATTTACTTCAAATCTTAGCCCACTAGCTCAAACGTAAGCGCTAAAAAGTCCTGCCAAAGTCACATAGGTCGTCATGTTACAATTTAGTCAATAAAGGCCTAATACTGGACAGAAACCGAGTGCTTTGACGCTCGCCGTTCGGCCACACAGCTGTCCAGAGACTCGGGGGAGGTCTCCCCTGAAAGCTGGATTCCCACCGATCGTTTGTATCAAATCTTAGCCCACTAGCTCAAAAGTAGGCGCTAAAAAGCCCTGCCAAAGTCACATAGGTCGTCATGTTACAATTTAGTCAATAAAGGCCTACTACTGGAGAGAAACCGAGTACTTTGACGCTCGCCGTTCGGCCCCACAGATGTCTAGAGACTCGGGGGAGGCCTCCCCTGAAAGCTGGATTCCCACCGATCGTTTGTTTCAAATCTTAGCCCAGCAGCTGAAAAGTAGGCGCAAAAAAGTCCTGCCAAAATCACATACGTCGTCATGTTACAATTTAGTCAATAAAGGCCTACTACTGGAGAGAAACCGAGTACTTTGACGCTCGCCGTTCGGCCCCACGACCTTTGAGAGGCTTGGAAGAGGCCTCCCCTGAAAGCTGGATTCCCACTGATCGTTTGTTTCAAATCTTAGCCCAATAGCTCAAATGTAAGCGCTAAAAAGTCATGCCAAAGTCACATACGTCGTCATGTTACAATTTAGTCAATAAAGGCCTACTACTGGAGCGAAACAGAGTGCTTTGACGCTCGCCGTTCGGCCCCACGACCTCCGAGAGGCTTGGAAGAGGCCTCCCTTGAAAGCTAGATTCCCAAGGATTGTCTGTGTGAATTCCTAGCCCGCGAGGCTTAAATTAAGCGACCTAAAGTCGTGCCGAAGTCAAATCGGTCGTCATGGTACAAGAGCGAAACTGAGTGCTTTAACGCTCGCCGCTCGGCCCAACAGCCGTCCAGAGACTCGGGGGAGGACTCCCCTGTAAGCTGGATTCCCACCGATCGTTTGTTTCAAATCTTAGCGCACTAGCTCAAACGTAAGCGCTAAAAAGTCCTGCCAAAATCACATAGGTCGTCATGTTACAATTTAGTCAATAAAGGCCTACTACTGGACCGAAACTGAGTGCTTTCACGCTCGCCGCTCGGCCCCACAGCCGTCCAGAGACTCGGGGGAGGCCTCCCCTGAAAGCTGGATTCCCACCGATCGTTTGTTTCAAATCCTAGCCCACTAGCTCAAAAGTAGGCGCTAAAAAGTCCTGCCAAAGTCACATAGGTCGTCATGTTACAATTTAGTCAATAAAGGCCTACAACTGGACCGAAACTGAGTGCTTTGACGCTCGCCTTTCGGCCCCACGACCTCTGAGAGGCTTGGAAGAGGCCTCCCCTGAAAGCTGGATTCCCAAGGATTGTCTGTGTGAATTCCTAGCCCGCTAGGCTGAAATTAAGCGACCTAAAGTCGTGCCGATGTCAAATCGGTCGTCATGGTACTCGAGCGAAACTGAGTGCTTTAACGCTCGCCCCTCGGCCCCACAGCCGTCCAGAGACTCGGGGGAGGACTCCCCTGAAGGCTGGATTCCCACCGATCGTTTGTTTCAAATCTTAGCGCACTAGCTCAAACGTAAGCGGTAAAAAGTCCTGCCAAAATCACATAGGTCGTCATGTTACAATTTAGTCAATAAAGGCCTACTACTGGACCGAAACTGAGTGCTTTGACGCTCGCCGTTCGGCCCCACGACCTCTGAGAGGCTTGGAAGAGGCCTCCCCTGAAAGCTGGATTCCCAAGGATTGTCTGTGTGAATTCCTAGCCCGCTAGGCTGAAATTAAGCGACCTAAAGTCGTGCCGATGTCAAATCGGTCGTCATGGTACTCGAGCGAAACTGAGTGCTTTAACGCTCGCCGCTCGGCCCCACAGCCGTCCAGAGACTCGGGGGAGGCCTCCCCTGAAAGCTGGATTCCCACCGATCGTTTGTTTCAAATCCTAGCCCACTAGCTCAAAAGTAGGCGCTAAAAAGTCCTGCCAAAGTCACATAGGTCGTCATGTTACAATTTAGTCAATAAAGGCCTACAACTGGACTGAAACTGAGTGCTTTGACGCTCGCCTTTCGGCCCCACGACCTCTGAGAGGCTTGGAAGAGGCCTCCCCTGAAAGCTGGATTCCCAAGGATTGTCTGTGTGAATTCCTAGCCCGCTAGGCTGAAATTAAGCGACCTAAAGTCGTGCCGATGTCAAATCGGTCGTCATGGTACTCGAGCGAAACTGAGTGCTTTAACGCTCGCCCCTCGGCCCCACAGCCGTCCAGAGACTCGGGGGAGGACTCCCCTGAAGGCTGGATTCCCACCGATCGTTTGTTTCAAATCTTAGCGCACTAGCTCAAACGTAAGCGCTAAAAAGTCCTGCCAAAATCACATAGGTCGTCATGTTACAATTTAGTCAATAAAGGCCTACTACTGGACCGAAACTGAGTGCTTTAACGCTCGCCGCTCGGCCCCACAGCCGTCCAGAGACTCGGGGGAGGCCTCCCCTGAAAGCTGGATTCCCACCGATCGTTTGTTTCAAATCCTAGCCCACTAGCTCAAAAGTAGGCGCTAAAAAGTCCTGCCAAAGTCACATAGGTCGTCATGTTACAATTTAGTCAATAAAGGCCTACAACTGGACTGAAACTGAGTGCTTTGACGCTCGCCTTTCGGCCCCACGACCTCTGAGAGGCTTGGAAGAGGCCTCCCCTGAAAGCTGGATTCCCAAGGATTGTCTGTGTGAATTCCTAGCCCGCTAGGCTGAAATTAAGCGACCTAAAGTCGTGCCGATGTCAAATCGGTCGTCATGGTACTCGAGCGAAACTGAGTGCTTTAACGCTCGCCCCTCGGCCCCACAGCCGTCCAGAGACTCGGGGGAGGACTCCCCTGAAGGCTGGATTCCCACCGATCGTTTGTTTCAAATCTTAGCGCACTAGCTCAAACGTAAGCGGTAAAAAGTCCTGCCAAAATCACATAGGTCGTCATGTTACAATTTAGTCAATAAAGGCCTACTACTGGACCGAAACTGAGTGCTTTGACGCTCGCCGTTCGGCCCCACGACCTCTGAGAGGCTTGGAAGAGGCCTCCCCTGAAAGCTGGATTCCCAAGGATTGTCTGTGTGAATTCCTAGCCCGCTAGGCTGAAATTAAGCGACCTAAAGTCGTGCCGATGTCAAATCGGTCGTCATGGTACTCGAGCGAAACTGAGTGCTTTAACGCTTGCTGGTCGGCCCCACAGCCGTCCAGAGACTCGGGGGAGGTCTCCCCTGAAAGCTGGATTCCCACCGATCGTTTGTTTCAAATCTTAGCCCAGAAGCTGAAAAGTAGGCGCTAAAAAGTCCTACCAAAATCACATAGGTCGTCATGTTACAATTTACTCAATAAAGGCCTACTACTGGAGAGAAACCGAGTGCTTTGACGCTCGCCGTTCGGCCCCACAGCCGTCCTGAGACTCGGGGGAGGCCTTCCCTGAAAGCTGGATTCCCACCAATCGTTTCTTTCAAATCTTAGCCCAGAAGCTGAAAAGTAGGCGCTAAAAAGTTCTGCCAAAATCACATAGGTCGTCATGTTACAATTTAGTCAATAAAGGCCTACTACTGGACCGAAACTGAGTGCTTTGACGCTCGCCGTTCGGCCCCACGACCTCTGAGAGTCTTGGAAGAGGTCTCCCCTGAAAGCTGGATTCCCACTGATCGTTTGTTTTAAATCTTAGCCCACTAGCTCAAACGTAGGCGCTAAAAAGTCATGCCAAAATCACATAGGTCGTCATGTTACAATTTAGTCAATAAAGGCCTACTACTGGACTGAAACTGAGTGCTTTGACGCTCGCCGTTCGGCCTCACGAGCTCCGAGAGGCTTGGAAGAGATCTCCCTTGAAAGCTGGATTCCCAAGGCTTGTCTGTGTGAATTTCTAGCTCGCTAGGTAGAAATTAAGCGACCTAAAGTCGTGCCGAAGTCAAATCGGTCGTCATGGTACTCGAGCGAAACTGAGTGCTTTAACGCTCGCCGCTCGGCCCCACAGCCGTCCAGAGACTCGGGGGAGGCCTCCCCTGAAAGCTGGATTCCCACCGATCGTTTGTTTCAAATCTTAGCCCAGTAGCTGAAAAGTAGGCGCAAAAAAGTCCTGCCAAAATCACATGGGTCGTCATGTTACAATTTAGTCAATAAAGGCCTACTACTGGAGAGAAACCGAGTGCTTTGACGCTCGCCGTTCGGCCCCACAGCTGTCCAGAGACTCGGGGGAGGCCTCCCCTGAAAGCTGGATTCCCACCGATCGTTTGTTTCAAATCCTAGCTCACTAGCTCAAAAGTAAGCGCTAAAAGGTCCTGCCAAAGTCACATAGGTCGTCATGTTACAATTTAGTCAATAAAGGCTTACTACTGGAGCGAAACCAAGTGCTTTGACGCTCGCCGTTCGGCCCCACGTTCTCTGAGAGGCTTAGAAGAGGCCTCCCCTGAAAGCTGGATTCCCACCGATCATTTACTTCAAATCTTAGCCCACTAGCTCAAACGTAAGCGCTAAAAAGTCCTGCCAAAGTCACATAGGTCGTCATGTTACAATTTAGTCAATAAAGGCCTAATACTGGAGAGAAACCGAGTGCTTTGACGCTCGCCGTTCGGCCACACAGCTGTCCAGAGACTCGGGGGAGGTCTCCCCTGAAAGCTGGATTCCCACCGATCGTTTGTATCAAATCTTAGCCCACTAGCTCAAAAGTAGGCGCTAAAAAGCCCTGCCAAAGTCACATAGGTCGTCATGTTACAATTTAGTCAATAAAGACCTACTACTGGAGAGAAACCGAGTACTTTGACGCTCGCCGTTCGGCCCCACAGATGTCCAGAGACTCGGGGGAGGCCTCCCCTGAAAGCTGGATTCCCACCGATCGTTTGTTTCAAATCTTAGCCCAGCAGCTGAAAAGTAGGCGCAAAAAAGTCCTGCCAAAATCACATACGTCGTCATGTTACAATTTAGTCAATAAAGGCCTACTACTGGAGAGAAACCGAGTACTTTGACGCTCGCCGTTCGGCCCCACGACCTCTGAGAGGCTTGGAAGAGGCCTACCCTGAAAGCTGGATTCCCACTGATCGTTTGTTTCAAATCTTAGCCCAATAGCTCAAATGTAAGCGCTAAAAAGTCATGCCAAAGTCACATACGTCGTCATGTTACAATTTAGTCAATAAAGGCCTACTACTGGAGCGAAACAGAGTGCTTTGACGCTCGCCGTTCGGCCCCACGACCTCCGAGAGGCTTGGAAGAGGCCTCCCTTGAAAGCTAGATTCCCAAGGATTGTCTGTGTGAATTCCTAGCCCGCGAGGCTTAAATTAAGCGACCTAAAGTCGTGCCGAAGTCAAATCGGTCGTCATGGTACAAGAGCGAAACTGAGTGCTTTAACGCTCGCCGCTCGGCCCAACAGCCGTCCAGAGACTCGGGGGAGGACTCCCCTGTAAGCTGGATTCCCACCGATCGTTTGTTTCAAATCTTAGCGCACTAGCTCAAACGTAAGCGCTAAAAAGTCCTGCCAAAATCACATAGGTCGTCATGTTACAATTTAGTCAATAAAGGCCTACTACTGGACCGAAACTGAGTGCTTTAACGCTCGCCGCTCGGCCCCACAGCCGTCCAGAGACTCGGGGGAGGCCTCCCCTGAAAGCTGGATTCCCACCGATCGTTTGTTTCAAATCCTAGCCCACTAGCTCAAAAGTAGGCGCTAAAAAGTCCTGCCAAAGTCACATAGGTCGTCATGTTACAATTTAGTCAATAAAGGCCTACAACTGGACCGAAACTGAGTGCTTTGACGCTCGCCTTTCGGCCCCACGACCTCTGAGAGGCTTGGAAGAGGCCTCCCCTGAAAGCTGGATTCCCAAGGATTGTCTGTGTGAATTCCTAGCCCGCTAGGCTGAAATTAAGCGACCTAAAGTCGTGCCGAAGTCAAATCGGTCGTCATGGTACTCGAGCGAAACTGAGTGCTTTAAACGCTCGCCCCTCGGCCCCACAGCCGTCCAGAGACTCGGGGGAGGACTCCCCTGAAGGCTGGATTCCCACCGATCGTTTGTTTCAAATCTTAGCGCACTAGCTCAAACGTAAGCGGTAAAAAGTCCTGCCAAAATCACATAGGTCGTCATGTTACAATTTAGTCAATAAAGGCCTACTACTGGACCGAAACTGAGTGCTTTGACGCTCGCCGTTCGGCCCCACGACCTCTGAGAGGCTTGGAAGAGGCCTCCCCTGAAAGCTGGATTCCCAAGGCTTGTCTGTGTGAATTCCTAGCCCGCTAGGCTGAAATGAAGCGACCTAAAGTCATGCCGAAGTCAAATCGGTCGTCATGGTACTCGAGCGAAACTGAGTGCTTTAACGCTTGCTGGTCGGCCCCACAGCCGTCCAGAGACTCGGGGGAGGTCTCCCCTGAAAGCTGGATTCCCACCGATCGTTTGTTTCAAATCTTAGCCCAGAAGCTGAAAAGTAGGCGCTAAAAAGTCCTACCAAAATCACATAGGTCGTCATGTTACAATTTACTCAATAAAGGCCTACTACTGGAGAGAAACCGAGTGCTTTGACGCTCGCCGTTCGGCCCCACAGCCGTCCTGAGACTCGGGGGAGGCCTTCCCTGAAAGCTGGATTCCCACCAATCGTTTTTTTCAAATCTTAGCCCAGAAGCTGAAAAGTAGGCGCTAAAAAGTTCTGCCAAAATCACATAGGTCGTCATGTTACAATTTAGTCAATAAAGGCGTACTACTGGACCGAAACTGAGTGCTTTGACGCTCGCCATTCGGCCCCACGACCTCTGAGAGTCTTGGAAGAGGTCTCCCCTGAAAGCTGGATTCCCACTGATCGTTTGTTTTAAATCTTAGCCCACTAGCTCAAACGTAGGCGCTAAAAAGTCATGCCAAAATCACATAGGTCGTCATGTTACAATTTAGTCAATAAAGGCTTCCTACTGGACTGAAACTGAGTGCTTTAACACTCGCCGCTCGGCCCCACAGCCGTCCAGAGACTCGGGGGAGGCCTCCCCTGAAAGCTGGATTCCCACCGATCGTTTGTTTCAAATCTTAGCCCAGTAGCTGAAAAGTAGGCGCAAAAAAGTCCTGCCAAAGTCACATAGGTCGTCATGTTACAATTTAGTCAATAAAGGCCGACTACTGGAGCGAAACAGAGTGCTTTGACGCTCGCCGCTCGGCCCCACGACCTCTGAGCGGCTTGGAAGAGG
Organism: Phycodurus eques; assembly: GCF_024500275.1. Taxonomy (NCBI): domain Eukaryota; kingdom Metazoa; phylum Chordata; class Actinopteri; order Syngnathiformes; family Syngnathidae; genus Phycodurus; species Phycodurus eques. Next base: position 44,977 of record NW_026904169.1, on the reverse strand, counting down.
CCACCCCTGAAAGCTGGATTCCCAAGGATTGTATGTGTGAATTCCTATCCCGCTAGGCTGAAATGAAGCGACCTAAAGTCATGCCGAAGTCAAATCGGTCGTCATGGTACTCGAGCGAAACTGAGTGCTTTAACGCTTGCTGCTCGGCCCCACAGCCGTCCAGAGACTCGGGGGAGGTCTCCCCTGAAAGCTGGATTCCCACCGATCGGTTGTTTAAAATCTTAGCCCAGAAGCTGAAAAGTAGGCGCTAAAAAGTCCTGCCAAAGTCACATAGGTCGTCACGTTACAATTTAGTCAATAAAGGCCTACTACTGGAGAGAAACAGACTGCTTTGACGCTCGCCGTTCGGTCCCACAGCTGTCCAGAGACTCGGGGGAGGCCTCCCCTGAAAGCTGGATTCCCACCGATCGTTTGATTTAAATCTTATCCCACTAGCTCAAACGTAAGCGCTAAAACGTCCTGCCAAAATCACATAGGTCGTCATGTTACAATTTACTCAATAAAGGCCTACTACTGGAGAGAAACCGAGTGCTTTGACGCTCGCCGTTCGGCCCCACAGCCGTCCTGAGACTCGGGGGAGAACTCCCCTTAAAGCTGGATTCCCACCGATCGTTTGTTTCAAAGCTTAGCCTACTAGCTCAAAAGTAGGCGCTAAAAAGTCTTGCCAAAGTCACATAGGTCGTCATGTTACAATTTAGTCAATAAAGGCCTACTACTGGAGCGAAACTGAGTGCTTTGACGCTCGCCGTTCGGCCCCACGTTCTCTGAGAGGCTTAGAAGAGGCCTCCCCTGAAGGCTGGATTCCCACCGATCGTTTGTTTCAAATCTTAGCGCACTAGCTCAAACGTAAGCGCTAAAAAGTCCTGCCAAAATCACATAGGTCGTCATGTTACAATTTAGTCAATAAAGGCCTACTACTGGACCGAAACTGAGTGCTTTGACGCTCGCCGCTCGGCCCCACAGCCGTCCAGAGACTCGGGGGAGGCCTCCCCTGAAAGCTGGATTCCCACCGATCGTTTGTTTCAAATCTTAGCCCACTAGCTAAAAAGTAGGCACTAAAAAGTCATGCCAAAGTCACATAGGTCGTCATGTTACAATTTAGTCAATAAAGGCCTACTACTGGAGCGAAAACGAGTGCTTTGACACTCGCCGTACGTCCACACGACCTCCGAGAGGCTTGGAAGAGGCCTCCCCTGAAAGCTGGATTCCCACCGATCGTTTGTTTAAAATCTTCGCCCAGTAGCTGAAAAGTAGGCGCTAAAAAGTCCTGCCAAAATCACATAGGTCGTCATGTTACAATTTAGTCAAAGGCCTACTACTGGAGCGAAACCGAGTGCTTTGACGCTCGCCGTTCGGCCTCACGAGCTCCGAGAGGCTTGGAAGAGGCCTCCCCTGAAAGCTGGATTCCCACCGATCGTTTGTTTCCAATCTTAGCCCAATAGCTGAAAAGTAGCCGCTAAAAAGTCCTGCCAAAATCACATAGGTCGTCATGTTACAACTTAGTCAAAGGCCTACTACTGGAGCGAAACCGAGTGCTTTGACGCTCGCCGTTCGGCCTCACGAGCTCCGAGAGGCTTGGAAGAGATCTCCCTTGAAAGCTGGATTCCCAAGGCTTGTCTGTGTGAATTCCTAGCTCGCTAGGTAGAAATTAAGCGACCTAAAGTCGTGCCGAAGTCAAATCGGTCGTCATGGTACTCGAGCGAAACTGAGTGCTTTAACGCTCGCCGCTCGGCCCCACAGCCGTCCAGAGACTCGGGGGAGGCCTCCCCTGAAAGCTGGATTCCCACCGATCGTTTTTTTCAAATCTTAGCCCAGTAGCTGAAAAGTAGGCGCAAAAAAGTCCTGCCAAAATCACATGGGTCGTCATGTTACAATTTAGTCAATAAAGGCCTACTACTGGAGAGAAACCGAGTGCTTTGACGCTCGCCGTTCGGCCCCACAGCTGTCCAGAGACTCGGGGGAGGCCTCCCCTGAAAGCTGGATTCCCACCGATCGTTTGTTTCAAATCCTAGCTCACTAGCTCAAAAGTAAGCGCTAAAAGGTCCTGCCAAAGTCACATAGGTCGTCATGTTACAATTTAGTCAATAAAGGCTTACTACTGGAGCGAAACCAAGTGCTTTGACGCTCGCCGTTCGGCCCCACGTTCTCTGAGAGGCTTGGAAGAGGCCTCCCCTGAAAGCTGGATTCCCACCGATCATTTACTTCAAATCTTAGCCCACTAGCTCAAACGTAAGCGCTAAAAAGTCCTGCCAAAGTCACATAGGTCGTCATGTTACAATTTAGTCAATAAAGGCCTAATACTGGAGAGAAACCGAGTGCTTTGACGCTCGCCGTTCGGCCACACAGCTGTCCAGAGACTCGGGGGAGGTCTCCCCTGAAAGCTGGATTCCCACCGATCGTTTGTTTCAAATCTTAGCCCACTAGCTAAAAAGTAGGCACTAAAAAGTCATGCCAAAGTCACATAGGTCGTCATGTTACAATTTAGTCAATAAAGGCCTACTACTGGAGCGAAAACGAGTGCTTTGACACTCGCCGTACGTCCACACGACCTCCGAGAGGCTTGGAAGAGGCCTCCCCTGAAAGCTGGATTCCCACCGATCGTTTGTTTAAAATCTTCGCCCAGTAGCTGAAAAGTAGGCGCTAAAAAGTCCTGCCAAAATCACATAGGTCGTCATGTTACAATTTAGTCAAAGGCCTACTACTGGAGCGAAACCGAGTGCTTTGACGCTCGCCGTTCGGCCTCACGAGCTCCGAGAGGCTTGGAAGAGGCCTCCCCTGAAAGCTGGATTCCCACCGATCGTTTGTTTCTAATATTAGCCCAGTAGCTGAAAAGTAGGCGCTAAAAAGTCCTGCCAAAATCGCATAAGTCGTCATGTTACAACTTAGTCAAAGGCCTACTACTGGAGCGAAACCGAGTGCTTTGACGCTCGCCGTTCGGCCTCACGAGCTCCGAGAGGCTTGGAAGAGATCTCCCTTGAAAGCTGGATTCCCAAGGCTTGTCTGTGTGAATTCCTAGCTCGCTAGGTAGAAATTAAGCGACCTAAAGTCGTGCCGAAGTCAAATCGGTCGTCATGGTACTCGAGCGAAACTGAGTGCTTTAACGCTCGCCGCTCGGCCCCACAGCCGTCCAGAGACTCGGGGGAGGCCTCCCCTGAAAGCTGGATTCCCACCGATCGTTTGTTTCAAATCTTAGCCCAGTAGCTGAAAAGTAGGCGCAAAAAAGTCCTGCCAAAATCACATGGGTCGTCATGTTACAATTTAGTCAATAAAGGCCTACTACTGGAGAGAAACCGAGTGCTTTGACGCTCGCCGTTCGGCCCCACAGCTGTCCAGAGACTCGGGGGAGGCCTCCCCTGAAAGCTGGATTCCCACCGATCGTTTGTTTCAAATCCTAGCTCACTAGCTCAAAAGTAAGCGCTAAAAGGTCCTGCCAAAGTCACATAGGTCGTCATGTTACAATTTAGTCAATAAAGGCTTACTACTGGAGCGAAACCAAGTGCTTTGACGCTCGCCGTTCGGCCCCACGTTCTCTGAGAGGCTTGGAAGAGGCCTCCCCTGAAAGCTGGATTCCCACCGATCATTTACTTCAAATCTTAGCCCACTAGCTCAAACGTAAGCGCTGAAAAGTTCTGCCAAAGTCACATAGGTCGTCATGTTACAATTTAGTCAATAAAGGCCTAATACTGGAGAGAAACCGAGTGCTTTGACGCTCGCCGTTCGGCCACACAGCTGTCCAGAGACTCGGGGGAGGTCTCCCCTGAAAGCTGGATTCCCACCGATCGTTTGTATCAAATCTTAGCCCACTAGCTCAAAAGTAGGCGCTAAAAAGCCCTGCCAAAGTCACATAGGTCGTCATGTTACAATTTAGTCAATAAAGGCCTACTACTGGAGAGAAACCGAGTACTTTGACGCTCGCCGTTCGGCCCCACAGATGTCCAGAGACTCGGGGGAGGCCTCCACTGAAAGCTGGATTCCCACCGATCGTTTGTTTCAAATCTTAGCCCAGCAGCTGAAAAGTAGGCGCAAAAAAGTCCTGCCAAAATCACATACGTCGTCATGTTAAAATTTAGTCAATAAAGGCCTACTACTGGAGAGAAACCGAGTGCTTTGACGCTCGCCGTTCGGCCCCACGACCTCTGAGAGGCTTGGAAGAGACCTCCCCTGAAAGCTGGATTCCCACTGATCGTTTGTTTCAAATCTTAGCCCAATAGCTCAAATGTAAGCGCTAAAAAGTCATGCCAAAGTCACATACGTCGTCATGTTACAATTTAGTCAAAAAAGGCCTTCTACTGGAGCGAAACAGAGTGCTTTGACGCTCGCCGTTCGGCCCCACGACCTCCGAGAGGCTTGGAAGAGGCCTCCCTTGAAAGCTAGATTCCCAAGGATTGTCTGTGTGAATTCCTAGCCCGCGAGGCTTAAATTAAGCGACCTAAAGTCGTGCCGAAGTCAAATCGGTCGTCATGGTACAAGAGCGAAACTGAGTGCTTTAACGCTCGCCGCTCGGCCCAACAGCCGTCCAGAGACTCGGGGGAGGACTCCCCTGTAAGCTGGATTCCCACCGATCGTTTGTTTCAAATCTTAGCGCACTAGCTCAAACGTAAGCGCTAAAAAGTCCTGCCAAAATCACATAGGTCGTCATGTTACAATTTAGTCAATAAAGGCCTACTACTGGACCGAAACTGAGTGCTTTAACGCTCGCCGCTCGGCCCCACAGCCGTCCAGAGACTCGGGGGAGGCCTCCCCTGAAAGCTGGATTCCCACCGATCGTTTGTTTCAAATCTTAGCCCACTAGCTAAAAAGTAGGCACTAAAAAGTCATGCCAAAGTCACATAGGTCGTCATGTTACAATTTAGTCAATAAAGGCCTACTACTGGAGCGAAAACGAGTGCTTTGACGCTCGCCGTACGTCCACACGACCTCCGAGAGGCTTGGAAGAGGCCTCCCCTGAAAGCTGGATTCCCACCGATCGTTTGTTTAAAATCTTCGCCCAGTAGCTGAAAAGTAGGCGCTAAAAAGTCCTGCCAAAATCACAGAGGTCGTCATGTTACAATTTAGTCAAAGGCCTACTACTGGAGCGAAACCGAGTGCTTTGACGCTCGCCGTTCGGCCTCACGAGCTCCGAGAGGCTTGGAAGAGGCCTCCCTTTGAAGCTGGATTCCCAAGGCTTGTCTGTGTGAATTCCTAGCTCGCTAGGTAGAAATTAAGCGACCTAAAGTCGTGCCGAAGTCAAATCGGTCGTCATGGTACTCGAGCGAAACTGAGTGCTTTAACGCTCGCCGCTCGGCCCCACAGCCGTCCAGAGACTCGGGGGAGGCCTCCCCTGAAAGCTGGATTCCCACCGATCGTTTGTTTCAAATCTTAGCCCAGTAGCTGAAAAGTAGGCGCAAAAAAGTCCTGCCAAAATCACATGGGTCGTCATGTTACAATTTAGTCAATAAAGGCCTACTACTGGAGAGAAACCGAGTGCTTTGACGCTCGCCGTTCGGCCCCACAGCTGTCCAGAGACTCGGGGGAGGCCTCCCCTGAAAGCTGGATTCCCACCGATCGTTTGTTTCAAATCCTAGCTCACTAGCTCAAAAGTAAGCGCTAAAAGGTCCTGCCAAAGTCACATAGGTCGTCATGTTACAATTTAGTCAATAAAGGCTTACTACTGGAGCGAAACCAAGTGCTTTGACGCTCGCCGTTCGGCCCCACGTTCTCTGAGAGGCTTAGAAGAGGCCTCCCCTGAAAGCTGGATTCCCACCGATCATTTACTTCAAATCTTAGCCCACTAGCTCAAACGTAAGCGCTAAAAAGTCCTGCCAAAGTCACATAGGTCGTCATGTTACAATTTAGTCAATAAAGGCCTAATACTGGAGAGAAACCGAGTGCTTTGACGCTAGCCGTTCGGCCACACAGCTGTCCAGAGACTCGGGGGAGGTCTCCCCTGAAAGCTGGATTCCCACCGATCGTTTGTATCAAATCTTAGCCCACTAGCTCAAAAGTAGGCGCTAAAAAGCCCTGCCAAAGTCACATAGGTCGTCATGTTACAATTTAGTCAATAAAGGCCTACTACTGGAGAGAAACCGAGTACTTTGACGCTCGCCGTTCGGCCCCACAGATGTCCAGAGACTCGGGGGAGGCCTCCCCTGAAAGCTGGATTCCCACCGATCGTTTGTTTCAAATCTTAGCCCAGCAGCTGAAAAGTAGGCGCAAAAAAGTCCTGCCAAAATCACATACGTCGTCATGTTACAATTTAGTCAATAAAGGCCTACTACTGGAGAGAAACCGAGTACTTTGACGCTCGCCGTTCGGCCCCACGACCTCTGAGAGGCTTGGAAGAGGCCTACCCTGAAAGCTGGATTCCCACTGATCGTTTGTTTCAAATCTTAGCCCAATAGCTCAAATGTAAGCGCTAAAAAGTCATGCCAAAGTCACATACGTCGTCATGTTACAATTTAGTCAATAAAGGCCTACTACTGGAGCGAAACAGAGTGCTTTGACGCTCGCCGTTCGGCCCCACGACCTCCGAGAGGCTTGGAAGAGGCCTCCCTTGAAAGCTAGATTCCCAAGGATTGTCTGTGTGAATTCCTAGCCCGCGAGGCTTAAATTAAGCGACCTAAAGTCGTGCCGAAGTCAAATCGGTCGTCATGGTACAAGAGCGAAACTGAGTGCTTTAACGCTCGCCGCTCGGCCCAACAGCCGTCCAGAGACTCGGGGGAGGACTCCCCTGTAAGCTGGATTCCCACCGATCGTTTGTTTCAAATCTTAGCGCACTAGCTCAAACGTAAGCGCTAAAAAGTCCTGCCAAAATCACATAGGTCGTCATGTTACAATTTAGTCAATAAAGGCCTACTACTGGACCGAAACTGAGTGCTTTAACGCTCGCCGCTCGGCCCCACAGCCGTCCAGAGACTCGGGGGAGGCCTCCCCTGAAAGCTGGATTCCCACCGATCGTTTGTTTCAAATCCTAGCCCACTAGCTCAAAAGTAGGCGCTAAAAAGTCCTGCCAAAGTCACATAGGTCGTCATGTTACAATTTAGTCAATAAAGGCCTACAACTGGACCGAAACTGAGTGCTTTGACGCTCGCCTTTCGGCCCCACGACCTCTGAGAGGCTTGGAAGAGGCCTCCCCTGAAAGCTGGATTCCCAAGGATTGTCTGTGTGAATTCCTAGCCCGCTAGGCTGAAATTAAGCGACCTAAAGTCGTGCCGATGTCAAATCGGTCGTCATGGTACTCGAGCGAAACTCAGTGCTTTAACGCTCGCCCCTCGGCCCCACAGCCGTCCAGAGACTCGGGGGAGGACTCCCCTGAAGGCTGGATTCCCACCGATCGTTTGTTTCAAATCTTAGCGCACTAGCTCAAACGTAAGCGGTAAAAAGTCCTGCCAAAATCACATAGGTCGTCATGTTACAATTTAGTCAATAAAGGCCTACTACTGGACCGAAACTGAGTGCTTTGACGCTCGCCGTTCGGCCCCACGACCTCTGAGAGTCTTGGAAGAGGTCTCCCCTGAAAGCTGGATTCCCACTGATCGTTTGTTTTAAATCTTAGCCCACTAGCTCAAACGTAGGCGCTAAAAAGTCATGCCAAAATCACATAGGTCGTCATGTTACAATTTAGTCAATAAAGGCCTCCTACTGGACTGAAACTGAGTGCTTTAACACTCGCCGCTCGGCCCCACAGCCGTCCAGAGACTCGGGGGAGGCCTCCCCTGAAAGCTGGATTCCCACCGATCGTTTGTTTCAAATCTTAGCCCAGTAGCTGAAAAGTAGGCGCAAAAAAGTCCTGCCAAAGTCACATAGGTCGTCATGTTACAATTTAGTCAATAAAGGCTGACTACTGGAGGGAAACAGAGTGCTTTGACGCTCGCCGCTCGGCCCCACGACCTCTGAGCGGCTTGGAAGAGGCCACCCCTGAAAGCTGGATTCCCAAGGATTGTATGTGTGAATTCCTATCCCGCTAGGCTGAAATGAAGCGACCTAAAGTCATGCCGAAGTCAAATCGGTCGTCATGGTACTCGAGCGAAACTGAGTGCTTTAACGCTTGCTGCTCGGCCCCACAGCCGTCCAGAGACTCGGGGGACGTCTCCCCTGAAAGCTGGATTCCCACCGATCGGTTGTTTAAAATCTTAGCCCAGAAGCTGAAAAGTAGGCGCTAAAAAGTCCTGCCAAAGTCACATAGGTCGTCACGTTACAATTTAGTCAATAAAGGCCTACTACTGGAGAGAAACAGACTGCTTTGACGCTCGCCGTTCGGTCCCACAGCTGTCCAGAGACTCGGGGGAGGCCTCCCCTGAAAGCTGGATTCCCACCGATCGTTTGATTTAAATCTTATCCCACTAGCTCAAACGTAAGCGCTAAAACGTCCTGCCAAAATCACATAGGTCGTCATGTTACAATTTACTCAATAAAGGCCTACTACTGGAGAGAAACCGAGTGCTTTGACGCTCGCCGTTCGGCCCCACAGCCGTCCTGAGACTCGGGGGAGAACTCCCCTTAAAGCTGGATTCCCACCGATCGTTTGTTTCAAAGCTTAGTCTACTAGCTCAAAAGTAGGCGCTAAAAAGTCTTGCCAAAGTCACATAGGTCGTCATGTTACAATTTAGTCAATAAAGGCCTACTACTGGAGCGAAACCGAGTGCTTTGACGCTCGCCGTTCGGCCTCACGTTCTCTGTGAGGCTTAGAAGAGGCCTCCCCTGAAAGCTGGATTCCCACCGATCATTTACTTCAAATCTTAGCCCACTAGCTCAAACGTAAGCGCTAAAATGTCCTGCCAAATTCACATAGGTCGTCATGTTACAATTTAGTCAATAAAGGCCTAATACTGGAGAGACACCGAGTGCTTTGACGCTCGCCGTTCGGCCACACAGCTGTCCAGAGACTCGGGGGAGGTCTCCCCTGAAAGCTGGATTCCCACCGATCGTTTGTATCAAATCTTAGCCCACTAGCTCAAAAGTAGGCGCTAAAAAGCCCTGCCAAAGTCACATAGGTCGTCATGTTACAATTTAGTCAATAAAGGCCTACTACTGGAGAGAAACCGAGTACTTTGACGCTCGCCGTTCGGCCCCACGGATGTCCAGAGACTCGGGGGAGGCCTCCCCTGAAAGCTGGATTCCCACCGATCGTTTGTTTCAAATCTTAGCCCAGCAGCTGAAAAGTAGGCGCAAAAAAGTCCTGCCAAAATCACATACGTCGTCATGTTACAATTTAGTCAATAAAGGCCTACTACTGGAGAGAAACCGAGTACTTTGACGCTCGCCGTTCGGCCCCACAACCTCTGAGAGGCTTGGAAGAGGCCTCCCCTGAAAGCTGGATTCCCACTGATCGTTTGTTTCAAATCTTAGCCCAATAGCTCAAATGTAAGCGCTAAAAAGTCATGCCAAAGTCACATACGTCGTCATGTTACAATTTAGTCAATAAAGGCCTACTACTGGAGCGAAACAGAGTGCTTTGACGCTCGCCGTTCGGCCCCACGACCTCCGAGAGGCTTGGAAGAGGCCTCCCTTGAAAGCTAGATTCCCAAGGATTGTCTGTGTGAATTCCTAGCCCGCGAGGCTTAAATTAAGCGACCTAAAGTCGTGCCGAAGTCAAATCGGTCGTCATGGTACTCGAGCGAAACTGAGTGCTTTAACGCTCGCCACTCGGCCCCACAGCCGTCCAGAGACTCGGGGGAGGACTCCCCTGAAGGCTGGATTCCCACCGATCGTTTGTTTCAAATCTTAGCGCACTAGCTCAAACGTAAGCGCTAAAAAGTCCTGCCAAAGTCACATAGGTTGTCATGTTACAATTTAGTCAATAAAGGCCTACTACTGGAGCGAAACCGAGTGCTTTGACTCTCGCCTTCGGCCCCACGACCTCCGAGAGGCTTGGAAGAGGCCTCCCTTGAAAGCTGGATTCCCACCGATCGTTTGTTTTAAATCTTATCCCACTAGCTCAAACGTAAGCGCTAAAACGTCCTGCCAAAATCACATAGGTCGTCATGTTACAATTTAGTCAATAAAGGCCGACTACTGGACCGAAACTGAGTGCTTTAACGCTCGCCGCTCGGCCCCACGACCTCTGAGCGGCTTGGAAGAGGCCTCCCCTAAAAGCTGGATTCCCAAGGATTGTCTGTGTGAATTCCTAGCCCGCTAGGCTGAAATGAAGCGACCTAAATTCATGCCGAAGTCAAATCGGTCGTCATGGTACTCGAGCGAAACTGAGTGCTTTAACGCTTGCTGCTCGGCCCCACAGCCATCCAGAGAATCGGGGGAGGTCTCCCCTGAAAGCTGGATTCCCAACGATCGTTTGTTTCAAATCTTAGCCCAGAAGCTGAAAAGTAGGCGCTAAAAAGTCCTGCCAAAATCAAATAGGTCGTCATGTTACAATTTACTCAATAAAGGCCTACTACTGGAGAGAAACCGAGTGCTTTGACTCTCGCCGTTCGGCCCCACAGCCGTCCTGAGACTCGGGGGAGGCCTCCCCTGAAAGCTGGATTCCCACCGATCGTTTCATTTAAATCTTATCCCACTAGCTCAAACGTAAGCGCTAAAACGTCCTGCCAAAATCACATAGGTCTTCATGTTACAATTTACTCAATAAAGGCCGACTACTGGAGCGAAACCGAGTTCTTTGACGCTCGCCGTTCGGCCCCACAGCCGTCCTGAGACTCGGGGGAGGCCTCCCCTGAAAGCTGGATTCCCACCGATCGTTTGATTTAAATCTTATCCCACTAGCTCAAACGTAAGCGCTAAAACGTCCTGCCAAAATCACATAGGTCGTCATGTCACAATTTACTCAAAAAAGGCCTACTACTGGAGAGAAACCGAGTGCTTTGACGCTCGCCGTTCGGCCCCACAGCCGTCCTGAGACTCGGGGGAGGCCTCCCCTGAAAGCTGGATTCCCACCGATCGTTTGTTTTAAATCTTATCCCACTAGCTCAAACGTAAGCGCTAAAACGTCCTGCCAAAATCACATAGGTCGTCATGTTACAATTTAGTCAATAAAGGCCTACTACTGGAGCGAAACCGAGTGCTTTGATACTCGCCGTTTGGCCCCACAACCTCTGAGAGGCTTGGAAGAGGCCTCCCCTGAAAGCTGGATTCCCACCGATCGTTTGTTTTAAATCTTAGCCCACTAGCTCAAACGTAAGCGCTAAAAAGTCCTGCCAAAATCACATAGGTCGTCATGTTACAATTTAGTCAATAAAGGCCTCCTACTGGACCGAAACTGAGTGCTTTAACGCTCGCCGCTCGGCCCCACAGCCGTCCAGAGACTCAGGGGAGGCCTCCCCCGAAAGCTGGATTCCCACAGATAGTTTGTTTTAAATCTTAGCCCAGTAGCTCAAAAGTAGGCGCTAAAAAGTCTTGACAAAGTCACATAGGTCGTCATGTTACAATTTAGTCAATAAAGGCCTACTACTGCAGAGAAACCGAGTGCTATGACGCTCGCCGTTCGGCCCCACGACCTCCGAGAAGCTTGGAAGAGGCCTCCCCTGAAAGCTGGATTCCCAAGGATTGTCTGTGTGAATTCCTAGCCCGCTAGGCTGAAATTAAGCGACCTAAAGCCGTGCCGAAGTCAAATCGGTCGTCATGGTACTCGAGCGAAACTGAGTGCTTTAACGGTCGCCGCTCGGCCCCACAGCAGTCCAGAGACTCGGGGAAGGCCTCCCCTGAAAGCTGGATTCCCACCGATCGTTTGTTTCAAATCTTAGCACACTAGCTCAAACGTAAGCGCTAAAAAGTCCTGCCAAAATCACATAGGTCGTCATGCTAAAATTTAGTCAAAAAAGGCCTATTATTGGACCGAAACTGAGTGCTTTAACGCTCGCCGTTCGGCCCCACAGCCGTCCTGAGACTCGGGGGAGGCCTCCCCTGAAAGCTGGATTCCCACCGATCGTTTGTTTTAAAACTTATCCCACTAGCTCAAACGTAAGCGCTAAAACGTCCTGCCAAAATCACATAGGTCGTCATGTTACAATTTAGTCAATAAAGGCCTACTACTGGAGCGAAACCGAGTGCTTTGATACTCGCCGTTTGGCCCCACAACCTCTGAGAGGCTTGGAAGAGGCCTCCCCTGAAAGCTGGATTCCCACCGATCGTTTGTTTTAAATCTTAGCCCACTAGCTCAAACGTAAGCGCTAAAACGTCCTGCCAAAATCACATAGGTCGTCATGTTACAATTTAGTCAATAAAGGCCTCCTACTGGACCGAAACTGAGTGCTTTAACGCTCGCCGCTCGGCCCCACAGCCGTCCAGAGACTCAGGGGAGGCCTCCCCTGAAAGCTGGATTCCCACAGATAGTTTGTTTTAAATCTTAGCCCAGTAGCTCAAAAGTAGGCGCTAAAAAGTCTTGACAAAGTCACATAGGTCGTCATGTTACAATTTAGTCAATAAAGGCCTACTACTGCAGAGAAACCGAGTGCTATGACGCTCGCCGTTCGGCCCCACGACCTCCGAGAAGCTTGGAAGAGGCCTCCCCTGAAAGCTGGATTCCCAAGGATTGTCTGTGTGAATTCCTAGCCCGCTAGGCTGAAATTAAGCGACCTAAAGCCGTGCCGAAGTCAAATCGGTCGTCATGGTACTCGAGCGAAACTGAGTGCTTTAACGGTCGCCGCTCGGCCCCACAGCAGTCCAGAGACTCGGGGGAGGCCTCCCCTGAAAGCTGGATTCCCACCGATCGTTTGTTTCAAATCTTAGCCCACTAGCTCAAACGTAAGCGCTAAAACGTCCTGCCAAAATCACATAGGTCGTCATGTTACAATTTACTCAATAAAGGCCTACTACTGGAGAGAAACCGAGTGCTTTGACGCTCGCCGTTCGGCCCCACAGCCGTCCTGAGACTCGGGGGAGGCCTCCCCTGAAAGCTGGATTCCCACCAATCGTTTCTTTCAAATCTTAGCCCAGAAGCTGAAAAGTAGGCGCTAAAAAGTTCTGCCAAAATCACATAGGTCGTCATGTTACAATTTAGTCAATAAAGGCCTACTACTGGACCGAAACTGAGTGCTTTGACGCTCGCCGTTCGGCCCCACGACCTCTGAGTCTTGGAAGAGGTCTCCCCTGAAAGCTGGATTCCCACTGATCGTTTGTTTTAAATCTTAGCCCACTAGCTCAAACGTAGGCGCTAAAAAGTCATGCCAAAATCACATAGGTCGTCATGTTACAATTTAGTCAATAAAGGCCTCCTACTGGACTGAAACTGAGTGCTTTAACACTCGCCGCTCGGCCCCACAGCCGTCCAGAGACTCGGGGGAGGCCTCCCCTGAAAGCTGGATTCCCACCGATCGTTTGTTTCAAATCTTAGCCCAGTAGCTGAAAAGTAGGCGCAAAAAAGTCCTGCCAAAGTCACATAGGTCGTCATGTTACAATTTAGTCAATAAAGGCCGACTACTGGAGTGAAACCGAGTGCTTTGACGCTCGCCGCTCGGCCCCACGACCTCTGAGCGGCTTGGAAGAGGCCACCCCTGAAAGCTGGATTCCCAAGGATTGTATGTGTGAATTCCTATCCCGCTAGGCTGAAATGAAGCGACCTAAAGTCATGCCGAAGTCAAATCGGTCGTCATGGTACTCGAGCGAAACTGAGTGCTTTAACGCTTGCTGCTCGGCCCCACAGCCGTCCAGAGACTCGGGGGAGGTCCCCCTGAAAGCTGGATTCCCACCGATCGGTTGTTTCAAATCTTAGCCCAGAAGCTGAAAAGTAGGCGCTAAAAAGTCCTGCCAAAGTCACATAGGTCGTCACGTTACAATTTAGTCAATAAAGGCCTACTACTGGAGAGAAACCGACTGCTTTGACGCTCGCCGTTCGGTCCCACAGCTGTCCAGAGACTCGGGGGAGGCCTCCCCTGAAAGCTGGATTCCCACCGATCGTTTGTTTCAAATCTTAGCCCACTAGCTCAAACGTAAGCGCTAAAACGTCCTGCCAAAATCACATAGGTCGTCATGCTAAAATTTAGTCAATAAAGGCCTATTACTGGACCGAAACTGAGTGCTTTAACGTCCGCCGCTCAGCCCCACGACCTCTGAGAGGCTTGGAAGAGGCCTCCCCTGAAAGCTGGATTCCCAAGGCTTGTCTGTGTGAATTCCTAGCCCGCTAGGCTGAAATGAAGCGACCTAAAGTCATGCCGAAGTCAAATCGGTCGTCATGGTACTCGAGCGAAACTGAGTGCTTTAACGCTTGCTGGTCGGCCCCACAGCCGTCCAGAGACTCGGGGGAGGTCTCCCCTGAAAGCTGGATTCCCACCGATCGTTTGTTTCAAATCTTAGCCCAGAAGCTGAAAAGTAGGCGCTAAAAAGTCCTACCAAAATCACATAGGTCGTCATGTTACAATTTACTCAATAAAGGCCTACTACTGGAGAGAAACCGAGTGCTTTGACGCTCGCCGTTCGGCCCCACAGCCGTCCTGAGACTCGGGGGAGGCCTTCCCTGAAAGCTGGATTCCCACCAATCGTTTCTTTCAAATCTTAGCCCAGAAGCTGAAAAGTAGGCGCTAAAAAGTTCTGCCAAAATCACATAGGTCGTCATGTTACAATTTAGTCAATAAAGGCCTACTACTGGACCGAAACTGAGTGCTTTGACGCTCGCCGTTCGGCCCCACGACCTCTGAGAGTCTTGGAAGAGGTCTCCCCTGAAAGCTGGATTCCCACTGATCGTTTGTTTTAAATCTTAGCCCACTAGCTCAAACGTAGGCGCTAAAAAGTCATGCCAAAATCACATAGGTCGTCATGTTACAATTTAGTCAATAAAGGCCTCCTACTGGACTGAAACTGAGTGCTTTAACACTCGCCGCTCGGCCCCACAGCCGTCCAGAGACTCGGGGGAGGCCTCCCCTGAAAGCTGGATTCCCACCGATCGTTTGTTTCAAATCTTAGCCCAGTAGCTGAAAAGTAGGCGCAAAAAAGTCCTGCCAAAGTCACATAGGTCGTCACGTTACAATTTAGTCAATAAAGGCCTACTACTGGAGAGAAACAGACTGCTTTGACGCTCGCCGTTCGGTCCCACAGCTGTCCAGAGACTCGGGGGAGGCCTCCCCTGAAAGCTGGATTCCCACCGATCGTTTGATTTAAATCTTATCCCACTAGCTCAAACGTAAGCGCTAAAACGTCCTGCCAAAATCACATAGGTCGTCATGTTACAATTTACTCAATAAAGGCCTACTACTGGAGAGAAACCGAGTGCTTTGACGCTCGCCGTTCGGCCCCACAGCCGTCCTGAGACTCGGGGGAGAACTCCCCTTAAAGCTGGATTCCCACAGATCGTTTGTTTCAAAGCTTAGCCTACTAGCTCAAAAGTAGGCGCTAAAAAGTCCTGCCAAAGTCACATAGGTCGTCATGTTACAATTTAGTCAATAAAGGCCTACTACTGGAGCGAAACCGAGTGCTTTGACGCTCGCCGTTCGGCCTCACGACCTCTGAGAGGCTTGGAAGAGGCCTCCCCTGAAAGCTGGATTCCCAAGGATTGTCTGTGTGAATTCCTAGCCCGCTAGGCTTAAATTAAGCGACCTAAAGTCGTGCCGAAGTCAAATCGGTCGTCATGGTACTCGAGCGAAACTGAGTGCTTTAACGCTCGCCACTCGGCCCCACAGCCGTCCAGAGACTCGGGGGAGGACTCCCCTGAAGGCTGGATTCCCACCGATCGTTTGTTTCAAATCTTAGCGCACTAGCTCAAACGTAAGCGCTAAAAAGTCCTGCCAAAGTCACATAGGTTGTCATGTTACAATTTAGTCAATAAAGGCCTACTACTGGAGCGAAACCGAGTGCTTTGACGCTCGCCTTCGGCCCCACGACCTCCGAGAGGCTTGGAAGAGGCCTCCCTTGAAAGCTGGATTCCCACCGATCGTTTGTTTTAAATCTTATCCCACTAGCTCAAACGTAAGCGCTAAAACGTCCTGCCAAAATCACATAGGTCGTCATGTTACAATTTAGTCAATAAAGGCCTACTACTGGACCGAAACTGAGTGCTTTAACGCTCGCCGCTCGGCCCCACGACCTCTGAGCGGCTTGGAAGAGGCCTCTCCTAAAAGCTGGATTCCCAAGGATTGTCTGTGTGAATTCCTAGCCCGCTAGGCTGAAATGAAGCGACCTAAATTCATGCCGAAGTCAAATCGGTCGTCATGGTACTCGAGCGAAACTGAGTGCTTTAACGCTTGCTGCTCGGCCCCACAGCCGTCCAGAGACTCGGGGGAGGTCTCCCCTGAAAGCTGGATTCCCAACGATCGTTTGTTTCAAATCTTAGCCCAGAAGCTGAAAGGTAGGCGCTAAAAAGTCCTGCCAAAATCAAATAGGTCGTCATGTTACAATTTACTCAATAAAGGCCTACTACTGGAGCGAAACCGAGTTCTTTGACGCTCGCCGTTCGGCCCCACAGCCGTCCTGAGACTCGGGGGAGGCCTCCCCTGAAAGCTGGATTCCCACCGATCGTTTGATTTAAATCTTATCCCACTAGCTCAAACGTAAGCGCTAAAACGTCCTGCCAAAATCACATAGGTCGTCATGTCACAATTTACTCAAAAAAGGCCTACTACTGGAGAGAAACCGAGTGCTTTGACGCTCGCCGTTCGGCCCCACAGCCGTCCTGAGACTCGGGGGAGGCCTCCCCTGACAGCTGGATTCCCACCGATCGTTTGTTTTAAATCTTATCCCACTAGCTCAAACGTAAGCGCTAAAACGTCCTGCCAAAATCACATAGGTCGTCATGTTACAATTTAGTCAATAAAGGCCTACTACTGGAGCGAAACCGAGTGCTTTGATACTCGCCGTTTGGCCCCACAACCTCTGAGAGGCTTGGAAGAGGCCTCCCCTGAAAGCTGGATTCCCACCGATCGTTTGTTTTAAATCTTAGCCCACTAGCTCAAACGTAAGCGCTAAAAAGTCCTGCCAAAATCACATAGGTCGTCATGTTACAATTTAGTCAATAAAGGCCTCCTACTGGACCGAAACTGAGTGCTTTAACGCTCGCCGCTCGGCCCCACAGCCGTCCAGAGACTCAGGGGAGGCCTCCCCTGAAAGCTGGATTCCCACAGATAGTTTGTTTTAAATCTTAGCCCAGTAGCTCAAAAGTAGGCGCTAAAAAGTCTTGACAAAGTCACATAGGTCGTCATGTTACAATTTAGTCAATAAAGGCCTACTACTGCAGAGAAACCGAGTGCTATGACGCTCGCCGTTCGGCCCCACGACCTCCGAGAAGCTTGGAAGAGGCCTCCCCTGAAAGCTGGATTCCCAAGGATTGTCTGTGTGAATTCCTAGCCCGCTAGGCTGAAATTAAGCGACCTAAAGCTGTGCCGAAGTCAAATCGGTCGTCATGGTACTCGAGCGAAACTGAGTGCTTTAACGGTCGCCGCTCGGCCCCACAGCAGTCCAGAGACTCGGGGAAGGCCTCCCCTGAAAGCTGGATTCCCACCGATCGTTTGTTTTAAATCTTAGCCCACTAGCTCAAACGTAAGCGCTAAAACGTCCTGCCAAAATCACATAGGTCGTCATGTTACAATTTAGTCAATAAAGGCCTCCTACTGGACCGAAACTGAGTGCTTTAACGCTCGCCGCTCGGCCCCACAGCCGTCCAGAGACTCAGGGGAGGCCTCCCCTGAAAGCTGGATTCCCACAGATAGTTTGTTTTAAATCTTAGCCCAGTAGCTCAAAAGTAGGCGCTAAAAAGTCTTGACAAAGTCACATAGGTCGTCATGTTACAATTTAGTCAATAAAGGCCTACTACTGGAGAGAAACCGAGTGCTTTGACGCTCGCCGTTCGGCCCCACAGCCGTCCTGAGACTCGGGGGAGGCCTCCCCTGAAAGCTGGATTCCCACCAATCGTTTCTTTCAAATCTTAGCCCAGAAGCTGAAAAGTAGGCGCTAAAAAGTTCTGCCAAAATCACATAGGTCGTCATGTTACAATTTAGTCAATAAAGGCCTACTACTGGACCGAAACTGAGTGCTTTGACGCTCGCCGTTCGGCCCCACGACCTCTGAGAGTCTTGGAAGAGGTCTCCCCTGAAAGCTGGATTCCCACTGATCGTTTGTTTTAAATCTTAGCCCACTAGCTCAAACGTAGGCGCTAAAAAGTCATGCCAAAATCACATAGGTCGTCATGTTACAATTTAGTCAATAAAGGCCTCCTACTGGACTGAAACTGAGTGCTTTAACACTCGCCGCTCGGCCCCACAGCCGTCCAGAGACTCGGGGGAGGCCTCCCCTGAAAGCTGGATTCCCACCGATCGTTTGTTTTAAATCTTAGCCCAGTAGCTGAAAAGTAGGCGCTAAAAAGTCATGCCAAAATCACATAGGTCGTCATGTTACAATTTAGTCAATAAAGGCCTCCTACTGGAGCGAAACCGAGTGCTTTGACGCTCGCCGCTCGGCCCCACGACCTCTGAGCGGCTTGGAAGAGGCCACCCCTGAAAGCTGGATTCCCAAGGATTGTATGTGTGAATTCCTATCCCGCTAGGCTGAAATGAAGCGACCTAAAGTCATGCCGAAGTCAAATCGGTCGTCATGGTACTCGAGCGAAACTGAGTGCTTTAACGCTTGCTGCTCGGCCCCACAGCCGTCCAGAGACTCGGGGGAGGTCTCCCCTGAAAGCTGGATTCCCACCGATCGGTTGTTTCAAATCTTAGCCCAGAAGCTGAAAAGTAGGCGCTAAAAAGTCCTGCCAAAGTCACATAGGTCGTCACGTTACAATTTAGTCAATAAAGGCCTACTACTGGAGAGAAACCGACTGCTTTGACGCTCGCCGTTCGGCCCCAGAGCCGTCCTGAGACTCGGGGGAGGCCTCCCCTGAAAGCTGGATTCCCACCGATCGTTTGATTTAAATCTTATCCCACTAGCTCAAACGAAAGCGCTAAAACGTCCTGCCAAAATCACATAGGTCGTCATGTTACAATTTACTCAATACAGGCCTACTACTGGAGAGAAACCGAGTGCTTTGACGCTCGCCGTTCGGCCCCACAGCCGTCCTGAGACTCGGGGGAGAACTCCCCTTAAAGATGGATTCCCACCGATCGTTTGTTTCAAAGCTTAGCCTACTAGCTCAAAAGTAGGCGCTAAAAAGTCTTGCCAAAGTCACATAGGTCGTCATGTTACAATTTAGTCAATAAAGGCCGACTACTGGAGCGAAACCGAGTGCTTTGACGCTCGCCGTTCGGCCTCACGACCTCTGAGAGGCTTGGAAGAGGCCTCCCCTGAAAGCTGGATTCCCAAGGATTGTCTGTGTGAATTCCTAGCCCGCTAGGCTGAAATTAAGCGACCTAAAGTCGTGCCGAAGTCAAATCGGTCGTCATGGTACTCGAGCGAAACTGAGTGCTTTAACGCTTGCTGGTCGGCCCCACAGCCGTCCAGAGACTCGGGGGAGGTCTCCCCTGAAAGCTGGATTCCCAACGATCGTTTGTTTCAAATCTTAGCCCAGAAGCTGAAAAGTAGGCGCTAAAAAGTCCTGCCAAAATCACATAGGTCGTCATGTTACAATTTACTCAATAAAGGCCTACTACTGGAGAGAAACCGAGTGCTTTGACGCTCGCCGTTCGGCCCCAGAGCCGTCCTGAGACTCGGGGGAGGCCTCCCCTTAAAGATGGATTCCCACCGATCATTTCATTTAAATCTTATCCCACTAGCTCAAACGTAAGCGCTAAAACGTCCTGCCAAAATCACATAGGTCGTCATGTTACAATTTACTCAATAAAGGCCTACTACTGGAGAGAAACCGAGTGCTTTGACGCTCGCCGTTCGGCCCCACAGCCGTCCTGAGACTCGGGGGAGGCCTCCCCTGAAAGCTGGATTCCCACGGATCGTTTGTTTTAAATCTTATCCCACTAGCTCAAACGTAAGCGCTAAAAAGTCCTGCCAAAATCACATAGGTCGTCATGTTACAATTTACTCAATACAGGCCTACTACTGGAGAGAAACCGAGTGCTTTGACGCTCGCCGTTCGGCCCCACAGCCGTCCTGAGACTCGGGGGAGGCCTCCCCTGAAAGCTGGATTCCCACCAATCGTTTCTTTCAAATCTTAGCCCAGAAGCTGAAAAGTAGGCGCTAAAAAGTTCTGCCAAAATCACATAGGTCGTCATGTTACAATTTAGTCAATAAAGGCCTACTACTGGACCGAAACTGAGTGCTTTGACGCTCGCCGTTCGGCCCCACGACCTCTGAGAGTCTTGGAAGAGGTCTCCCCTGAAAGCTGGATTCCCACTGATCGTTTGTTTTAAATCTTAGCCCACTAGCTCAAACGTAGGCGCTAAAAAGTCATGCCAAAATCACATAGGTCGTCATGTTACAATTTAGTCAATAAAGGCCTCCTACTGGACTGAAACTGAGTGCTTCAACACTCGCCGCTCGGCCCCACAGCCATCCAGAGACTCGGGGGAGGCCTCCCCTGAAAGCTGGATTCCCACCGATCGTTTGTTTCAAATCTTAGCCCAGTAGCTGAAAAGTAGGCGCAAAAAAGTCCCTGCCAAAGTCACATAGGTCGTCATGTTACAATTTAGTCAATAAAGGCCGACTACTGGAGCGAAACCGAGTGCTTTGACGCTCGCCGCTCGGCCCCACGACCTCTGAGCGGCTTGGAAGAGGCCACCCCTGAAAGCTGGATTCCCAAGGATTGTATGTGTGAATTCCTATCCCGCTAGGCTGAAATGAAGCGACCTAAAGTCATGCCGAAGTCAAATCGGTCGTCATGGTACTCGAGCGAAACTGAGTGCTTTAACGCTTGCTGCTCGGCCCCACAGCCGTCCAGAGACTCGGGGGAGGTCTCCCCTGAAAGCTGGATTCCCACCGATCGGTTGTTTCAAATCTTAGCCCAGAAGCTGAAAAGTAGGCGCTAAAACGTCCTGCCAAAATCACATAGGTCGTCATGTTACAATTTACTCAATAAAGGCCTACTACTGGAGAGAAACCGAGTGCTTTGACGCTCGCCGTTCGGCCCCACAGCCGTCCTGAGACTCGGGGGAGAACTCCCCTTAAAGCTGGATTCCCACCGATCGTTTGTTTCAAAGCTTAGCCTACTAGCTCAAAAGTAAGCGCTAAAAAGTCTTGCCAAAGTCACATAGGTCGTCATGTTACAATTTAGTCAATAAAGGCCGACTACTGGAGCGAAACCGAGTGCTTTGACGCTCGCCGTTCGGCCTCACGACCTCTGAGAGGCTTGGAAGAGGCCTCTCCTGAAAGCTGGATTCCCAAGGATTGTCTGTGTGAATTCCTAGCCCGCTAGCCTGAAATTAAGCGACCTAAAGTCGTGCCGAAGTCAAATCGGTCGTCATGGTACTCGAGCGAAACTGAGTGCTTTAACGCTCGCCACTCGGCCCCACAGCCGTCCAGAGACTCGGGGGAGGACTCCCCTGAAGGCTGGATTCCCACCGATCGTTTGTTTCAAATCTTAGCGCACTAGCTCAAACGTAAGCGCTAAAAAGTCCTGCCAAAGTCACATAGGTTGTCATGTTACAATTTAGTCAATAAAGGCCTACTACTGGAGCGAAACCGAGTGCTTTGACGCTCGCCTTCGGCCCCACGACCTCCGAGAGGCTTGGAAGAGGCCTCCCTTGAAAGCTGGATTCCCACCGATCGTTTGTTTTAAATCTTATCCCTCTAGCTCAAACGTAAGCGCTAAAACGTCCTGCCAAAATCACATAGGTCGTCATGTTACAATTTAGTCAATAAAGGCCTACTACTGGACCGAAACTGAGTGCTTTAACGCTCGCCGCTCGGCCCCACGACCTCTGAGCGGCTTGGAAGAGGCCTCCCCTGAAAGCTGGATTCCCAAGGATTGTCTGTGTGAATTCCTAGCCCGCTAGGCTTAAATGAAGCGACCTAAATTCATGCCGAAGTCAAATCGGTCGTCATGGTACTCAAGCGAAACTGAGTGCTTTAACGCTTGCTGCTCGGCCCCACAGCCGTCCAGAGACTCGGGGGAGGTCTCCCCTGAAAGCTGGATTCCCAACGATCGTTTGTTTCAAATCTTAGCCCAGAAGCTGAAAAGTAGGCGCTAAAAAGTCCTGCCAAAATCACATAGGTCGTCATGTTACAATTTACTCAATAAAGGCCTACTACTGGAGAGAAACCGAGTGCTTTGATGCTCGCCGTTCGGCCCCACAGCCGTCCTGAGACTCGGGGGAGGCCTCCCCTGAAAGCTGGATTCCCACCGATCGTTTCATTTAAATCTTATCCCACTAGCTCAAACGTAAGCGCTAAAACGTCCTGCCAAAATCACATAGGTCGTCATGTTACAATTTACTCAATAAAGGCTTACTACTGGAGAGAAACCGAATGCTTTGACGCTCGCCGTTCGGCCCCACAGCCGTCCTGAGACTCGGGGGAGGCCTCCCCTGAAAGCTGGATTCCCACGGATCGTTTGTTTTAAATCTTATCCCACTAGCTCAAACGTAAGCGCTAAAAAGTCCTGCCAAAATCACATAGGTCGTCATGTTACAATTTACTCAATACAGGCCTACTACTGGAGAGAAACCGAGTGCTTTGACGCTCGCCGTTCGGCCCCACAGCCATCCTGAGACTCGGGGGAGGCCTCCCCTGAAAGCTGGATTCCCACCGATCGTTTGTTTTAAATCTTATCCCACTAGCTCAAACGTAAGCGCTAAAACGTCCTGTCAAAATCACATAGGTCGTCATGTTACAATTTAGTCAATAAAGGCCTACTACTGGAGAGAAACCGAGTGCTTTGACGCTCGCCGTTCGGCCCCACAGCCGTCCTGAGAGGCTTGGAAGAGGCCTCCCCTGAAAGCTGGATTCCCACCGATCGTTTGTTTTAAATCTTAGCCCACTAGCTCAAACGTAAGCGCTAAAAAGTCCTGCCAAAATCACATAGGTCGTCATGTTACAATTTAGTCAATAAAGGCCAACTACTGGACCGTAACTGAGTGCTTTAACGCTCGCCGCTCGGCCCCACAGCCGTCCAGAGACTCGGGGGAGGCCTCCCCTGAAAGCTGGATTCCCACCAATCGTTTGTTTCAAATGTTAGCCCAGTAGCTGAAAAGTAGGCGCTAAAAAGTCCTGCCAAAATCACATAGGTCGTCATGTTACAATTTAGTGAATAAAGGCCTACTACTGCAGAGAAACCAAGTGCTTTGACGCTCGCCGTCCGGCCCCACAGCCGTCCTGAGACTCGCGGGAGGCCTCCCCTGAAAGCTGGATTCCCACTGATCGTTTGTTTTAAATCTTAGCCCAATAGCTCAAACGTAGGCGCTAAAAAGTCATGCCAAAATCACATAGGTCGTCATGTTACAATTTTGTCAATAAAGGCCTACTACTGGAGCGAAAACGAGTGCTTTAACGCTCGCCGCTCGTCCCCACAGCCGTCCAAAGACTCGGGGGAGGCCTCCCCTGAAAGCTGGATTCCCACCGATCGTTTGTTTCAAATCTTAGCCCAGTAGCTGAAAAGTAGGCGCAAAAACGTCCTGCCAAAGTCACATAGGTCGTCATGTTACAATTTAGTCAATAAAGGCCTACTACTGGAGCGAAACCGAGTGCTTTGACGCTCGCCGTTAGGCCCCACAACCTCTGAGAGGCTTGGGAGTGGCCTCCCCTGAAAGCTGGATTCCCAAGGATTGTCTGTGTGAATTCCTAGCCCGCTAGGCTGAAATTAAGCGACCTAAAGTCGTGCCGAAGTCAAATCGGTCGTCATGGTACTCGAGCGAAACTGAGTGCTTTAACGCTCGCCGCTCAGCCCCACAGCCGTCCATAGACTCGGGGGAGGACTCCCCTGAAACCTGGATTCCCACCGATCGTTTGTTTCAAATCTTAGCCCACTAGCTCAAAAGTAGGCGCTAAAAAGTCCTGCCAAAATCACATAGGTCGTCACGTTACAATTTAGTCAATTAAGGCCTACTACTGGAGAGAAACCGAGTGCTTTGACGCTCGCCGTTCGGTTCCACAGCTGTCCAGAGATTCGAGGGAGGCCTCCCCTGAAAGCTGGATTCCCACCAATCATTTGTTTCAAATCTTAGCGCACTAGATCAAAAGGAAGCGCTAAAAAGTTCTGCCAAAGTCACATAGGTTGTCATGTTACAATTTAGTCAACAAAGGCCTACTACTTGAGAGAAACCGAGTGCTTTGACGCTCGCCGTTCGGGCCCACGACCTCTGAGAGGCTTGGAAGAGGCCTCCCCTGAAAGCTGGATTCCCACCGATCGTGTGTTTCAAATCTTAGCCCAGTAGCTGAAAAGTAGGCGCTAAAATGTCCTGCCAAAATCACATACGTCGTCATGTTACAATTTAGTCAATAAAGGCCTCCTCCTGGACCGAAACTGAGTGCTTTAACGCTCGCCGCTCGGCCCCACAGCCGTCCAGAGACTCGGGGGAGGCCTCCCCTGAAATCTGGATTCCCACCGATCGTTTGTTTCAAATCTTAGCCCACTAGCTCAAAAGTAGGCGCTAAAAAGGCTTGCCAAAGTCACATAGGTCGTCATGTTACAATTTAGTCAATAAAGGCCTACTACTGGAGAGAAACCGAGTGCTATGACGCTCGCCCTTCGGCCCCACGACCTCCGAGAAGCTTGGAAGAGGCCTCCCCTGAAAGCTGGATTCCCAAGGCTTGTCTGTGTGAATTCCTAGCCCACTCGGATGAAATTAAGCGACCTAAAGTCGTGCCGAAGTCAAATCGGTCGTCATGGTACTCGAGCGAAACTGAGTGCTTTTACGCTTGCTGCTCGGCCCCACAGCCGTCCAGAGACTCGGGGGAGGTCTCCCCTGAAAGCTGGATTCCCACCGATCATTTGTTTCAAATCTTAGCCCAGAAGCTGAAAAGTAGGCGCTAAAAGGTCCTGCCAAAATCACATAGGTCGTCATGTTACAATTTACTCAATAAAGGCCTACTACTGGAGAGAAACCGAGTGCTTTGACGCTCGCCGTTCGGCCCCACAGCCGTCCAGAGACTCGGGGGAGGTCTCCCCGGAAAGCTGGATTCCCACCGATCATTTGTTTCAAATCTTAGCCCAGAAGCTGAAAAGTAGGCGCTAAAAAGTCCTGCCAAAATCACATAGGTCGTCATGTTACAATTTACTCAATAAAGGCCTACTACTGGAGCGAAACCGAGTGCTTTGACGCTCGCCTTCGGCCCCACGACCTCCGAGAGGCTTGGAAGAGGCCTCCCTTGAAAGCTGGATTCCCACCGATCGTTTGTTTTAAATCTTATCCCACTAGCTCAAACGTAAGCGCTAAAACGTCCTGCCAAAATCACATAGGTCGTCATGTTACAATTTAGTCAATAAAGGCCTACTACTGGACCGAAACTGAGTGCTTTAAACGCTCGCCGCTCGGCCCCACGACCTCTGAGCGGCTTGGAAGAGGCCTCCCCTGAAAGCTGGATTCCCAAGGATTGTCTGTGTGAATTCCTAGCCCGCTAGGCTGAAATTAAGCGACCTAAAGTCGTGCCGAAGTCAAATCGGTCGTCATGGTACTCGAGCGAAACTGAGTGCTTTAACGGTCGCCGCTCTGCCCCACAGCCGCCCAGAGACTCGAGGAAGGCCTCCCCTGAAAGCTGGATTTCCACCGATCGTTTGTTTTAAATCTTAGCCCACTAGCTCAAACGTAAGCGCTAAAAAGTCCTGCCAAAATCACATTGGTCGTCATGTTACAATTTAGTCAATAAAGGCCTACTACTGGAGAGAAACCGAGTGCTTTGACGCTCGCCGTTCGGCCCCACAGCCGTCCAGAGACTCGGGGGAGGACTCCCCTGAAAGCTGTATTCCCACCGATCGTTTGTTTCAAATCTTAGCGCACTAGGTCAAAAGTAAGCGCTAAAAAGTCCTGCCAAAGTCACATAGGTTGTCATGTTACAATTTAGTCAATGAAGGTCTACTACTGGAGCAAAACCGAGTGCTTTGACGCTCGCCGTTCGGGCCCACGACCTCCGAGAGGCTAGGAAGAGGCCTCCCCTGAAAGCTGGATTCCCACCGATCGTTTGTTTCAAATCTTAGCCCAGTAGCTGAAAGGTAGGCGCTAAAAAGTCCTGCCAAAATCACATAGGTCGTCATGTTACAATTTAGTCAATAAAGGCCTCCTACTGGACCGAAACTGAGTGCTTTAACGCTCGCCGCTCGGCCCCACAGCCGTCCAGAACCTCGGGGGAGGCCTCCCCTGAAAGCTGGATTCCCACCGATCGTTTGTTTCAAATCTTCGCCCAGTAACTGAAAAGTAGGCGCTAAAAAGTCCTGCCAAAATCACATAGTCGTCATGTTACAATTTAGTCAATAAAGGCCTACTACTGGACCGAAACTGAGTGCTTTAACGCTCGCCGTTCGGCCCCACAACCTCCGAGAGGCTTGGAAGCAGCCTCCCCTGAAAGCTGGATTCCCACCGATCGTTTGTGTCAAATCTTAGCCCAGTAGCTGAAAAGTAGGCGCTCAAACGTCCTGCCAAAATCACATAGGTCGTCATGTTACAATTTAGTCAATAAAGGCCTCCTACTGGACCGAAACTGACTGCTTTAAACGCGCGCCGCTCGGCCCCACAGCCGTCCAGAGACTCGGGGGAGGCCTCCCCTGAAAGCTGGATTCCCACCGATCGTTTGTTTCAAATCTTAGCCCAGTAGCTGAAAAGTAGGCGCACAAACGTCCTGCCAAAGTCACATAGGTCGTCATGTTATAATTTAGTCAATAAAGGCCTACTACTGGAGCGAAACCGAGTGCTTTGACGCTCGCCCTTAGGCCCCACGACCTCCGAGAAGCTTGGAAGAGGCCTCCCCTGAAAGCTGGATTCCGAAGGCTTGTCTGTGTGAATTCCTAGCCCGCTCGGATGAAATTAAGCGACCTAAAGTCGTGCCGAAGTCAAATCGGTCGTCATGGTACTCGAGCGAAACTGAGTGCTTTTACGCTTGCTGCTCGGCCCCACAGCCGTCCAGAGACTCGGGGGATGTCTCCCCTGAAAGCTGGATTCCCACCGATCATTTGTTTCAAATCTTAGCCCAGAAGCTGAAAAGTAGGCGCTAAAAAGTCCTGCCAAAATCACATAGGTCGTCATGTTACAATTTACTCAATAAAGGCCTACTACTGGAGAGAAACCGAGTGCTTTGACGCTCGCCGTTCGGCCCCACAGCCGTCCAGAGACTCGGGGGAGGTCTCCCCTGAAAGCTGGATTCCCACCGATCATTTGTTTCAAATCTTAGCCCAGAAGCTGAAAAGTAGGCGCTAAAAAGTCCTGCCAAAATCACATAGGTCGTCATGTTACAATTTACTCAATAAAGGCCTACTACTGGAGCGAAACCGAGTTCTTTGACGCTCGCCGTTCGGCCCCACAGCCGTCCTGAGACTCGGGGGAGGCCTCCCCTGAAAGCTGGATTCCCACCGATCGTTTTATTTAAATCTTATCCCACTAGCTCAAACGTAAGCGCTAAAACGTCCTGCCAAAATCACATAGGTCGTCATGTTACAATTTACTCAAAAAAGGCCTACTACTGGAGAGAAACTGAGTGCTTTGACGCTCGCCGTTCGGCCCCACAGCCGTCCTGAGACTCGGGGGAGGCCTCCCCTGAAAGCTGGATTCCCACGGATCGTTTGTTTTAAATCTTATCCCACTAGCTCAAACGTAAGCGCTAAAAAGTCCTGCCAAAATCACATAGGTCGTCATGTTACAATTTACTCAATACAGGCCTACTACTGGAGAGAAACCGAGTGCTTTGACGCTCGCCGTTCGGCCCCACAGCCGTCCTGAGACTCGGGGGAGGCCTCCCCTGAAAGCTGGATTCCCACCGATCGTTTGTTTTAAATCTTATCCCACTAGCTCAAACGTAAGGGCTAAAACGTCCTGCCAAAATCACATAGGTCGTCATGTTACAATTTAGTCAATAAAGGCCTACTACTGGAGCGAAACCGAGTGCTTTGATACTCGCCGTTTGGCCCCACAACCTCTGAGAGGCTTGGAAGAGGCCTCCCCTGAAAGCTGGATTCCCACCGATCGTTTGTTTTAAATCTTAGCCCACTAGCTCAACCGTAAGCGCTAAAAAGTCCTGCCAAAATCACATAGGTCGTCATGTTACAATTTAGTCAAAAAAGGCCTCCTACTGGACCGAAACTGAGTGCTTTAACGCTCTCCGCTCGGCCCCACAGCCGTCCAGAGACTCAGGGGAGGCATCCCCTGAAAGCTGGATTCCCACCGATCGTTTGTTTTAAAACTTATCCCACTAGCTCAAACGTAAGCGCTAAAACGTCCTGCCAAAATCACATAGGTCGTCATGTTACAATTTAGTCAATAAAGGCCTACTACTGGAGCGAAACCGAGTGCTTTGATACTCGCCGTTTGGCCCCACAACCTCTGAGAGGCTTGGAAGAGGCCTCCCCTGAAAGCTGGATTCCCACCGATCGTTTGTTTCAAATCTTAGCCCACTAGCTCAAACGTAAGCGCTAAAAAGTCCTGCCAAAATCACATAGGTCGTCATGCTAAAATTTAGTCAATAAAGGCCTCCTACTGGACCGAAACTGAGTGCTTTAACGTCCGCCGCTCAGCCCCACAGCCGTCCAGAAACTCAGGGGA
The DNA here is from genome assembly GCF_024500275.1 of Phycodurus eques. Classification (NCBI taxonomy): domain Eukaryota; kingdom Metazoa; phylum Chordata; class Actinopteri; order Syngnathiformes; family Syngnathidae; genus Phycodurus; species Phycodurus eques. The sequence continues at coordinate 16,559 of NW_026904169.1, read as the reverse complement.
GGCCTCCCCTGAAAGTTGGATTCCCACCGATCGTTTGTTTCAAATCTTAGCCCAGTAGCTGAAAAGTAGGCTCAAGAAAGTCCTGCCAAAATCACATAGGTCGTCATGTTATAATTTAGTCAATAAAGGCCTACTACTGGAGCGAAACAGAGTGCTTTAACGCTCGCCGTTCGGCCCCACGACCTCCGAGAGACTTGGAAGAGGCCTCCCCTGAAAGCTGGATTCCCACCGATCGTTTGTTTCAAATCTTAACCCAGTAGCTGAAAAGTAGGCACTAGAAAGTCCTGCCAAAATCACATAGGTCGTCATGTTACAATTTAGTCAATAAAGGCCTACTACTGGAGCGAAACAGAGTGCTTTGACGCTCGCCGTTCGGCCCCACGACCTCCGAGAGGCTTGGAAGATGCCTCCCCTGAAAGCTGGATTCCCACCGATCGTTTGTTTAAAATCTTAGCCCAGTAGCTGAAAAGTAGGCGCAAAAAGGTCCTGCCAAAATCATATCGGTCGTCATGTTACAATTTACTCAATATAGGCCTACTACTGGAGAGAAACCAAGTGCTTTGACGCTCACCGTTCGGCCCCACAGCCGTCCAGAGATTCAGGGGAGGCCTCCCCTGAAAGCTGGATTCCCACCGATCGTTTGTTTCAAATCTTAACCCACTAGCTCAAAAGTAAGCGCTAAAAAGTCCTGCCAAAGTCACATAGGTTGTGATGTTACAATTTAGTCAATAAAGGGTTACTACTGGAGCGAAACAGAGTGCTTCGACGCTCGCCGTTCGGCCCCACGAGCTCCGAGAGGCTTGGAAGAGGCCTCCCTTGAAAACTGGATTCCCAAGGCTTGTCTGTGTGAATTCCTAGCCCGCTAGGCTGAAATTAAGCGACCTAAAGTCGTGCCTAAGTCAAATCGGTCGTCATGGTACTCGAGCGAAACTGAGTGCTTTAACGGTCGCCGCTCTGCCCCACAGCCGCCCAGAGACTCGAGGAAGGCCTCCCCTGAAAGCTGGATTCCCACCGATCGTTTGTTTCAAATCTTAGCCCAGTAGCTGAAAAGTAGGCGCTAAAAAGTCCTGCCAAAATCACATAGGTCGTCATGTTACAATTTACTCAATAAAGGCCTACTACTGGAGCGAAACCGAGTGCTTTGACGCTCGCCTTCGGCCCCACGACCTCCGAGAGGCTTGGAAGAGGCCTCCCTTGAAAGCTGGATTCCCACCGATCGTTTGTTTTAAATCTTATCCCACTAGCTCAAACGTAAGCGCTAAAACGTCCTGCCAAAATCACATAGGTCGTCATGTTACAATTTAGTCAATAAAGGCCTACTACTGGACCGAAACTGAGTGCTTTAACGCTCGCCGCTCGGCCCCACGACCTCTGAGCGGCTTGGAAGAGGCCTCCCCTGAAAGCTGGATTCCCAAGGATTGTCTGTGTGAATTCCTAGCCCGCTAGGCTGAAATTAAGCGACCTAAAGTCGTGCCGAAGTCAAATCGGTCGTCATGGTACTCGAGCGAAACTGAGTGCTTTAACGGTCGCCGCTCTGCCCCACAGCCGCCCAGAGACTCGAGGAAGGCCTCCCCTGAAAGCTGGATTTCCACCGATCGATTGTTTTAAATCTTAGCCCACTAGCTCAAACGTAAGCGCTAAAAAGTCCTGCCAAAATCACATTGGTCGTCATGTTACAATTTAGTCAATAAAGGCCAACTACTGGAGAGAAACCGAGTGCTTTGACGCTCGCCGTTCGGCCCCACAGCCGTCCAGAGACTCGGGGGAGGACTCCCCTGAAAGCTGTATTCCCACCGATCGTTTGTTTCAAATCTTAGCGCACTAGGTCAAAAGTAAGCGCTAAAAAGTCCTGCCAAAGTCACATAGGTTGTCATGTTACAATTTAGTCAATGAAGGTCTACTACTGGAGCAAAACTGAGTGCTTTGACGCTCGCCGTTCGGGCCCACGACCTCCGAGAGGCTAGGAAGAGGCCTCCCCTGAAAGCTGGATTCCCACCGATCGTTTGTTTCAAATCTTAGCCCAGTAGCTGAAAGGTAGGCGCTAAAAAGTCCTCCCAAAATCACATAGGTCGTCATGTTACAATTTAGTCAATAAAGGCCTCCTACTGGACCGAAACTGAGTGCTTTAACGCTCGCCGCTCGGCCCCACAGCCGTCCAGAACCTCGGGGGAGGCCTCCCCTGAAAGCTGGATTCCCACCGATCGTTTGTTTCAAATCTTCGCCCAGTAACTGAAAAGTAGGCGCTAAAAAGTCCTGCCAAAATCACATAGTCGTCATGTTACAATTTAGTCAATAAAGGCCTACTACTGGACCGAAACTGAGTGCTTTAACGCTCGCCGTTCGGCCCCACAACCTCCGAGAGGCTTGGAAGCAGCCTCCCCTGAAAGCTGGATTCCCACCGATCGTTTGTGTCAAATCTTAGCCCAGTAGCTGAAAAGTAGGCGCTAAAATGTCCTGCCAAAATCACATAGGTCGTCATGTTACAATTTAGTCAATAAAGGCCTCCTACTGGACCGAAACTGACTGCTTTAACGCGCGCCGCTCGGCCCCACAGCCGTCCAGAGACTCGGGGGAGGCCTCCCCTGAAAGCTGGATTCCCACCGATCGTTTGTTTCAAATCTTAGCCCAGTAGCTGAAAAGTAGGCGCACAAACGTCCTGCCAAAGTCACATAGGTCGTCATGTTACAATTTAGTCAATAAAGGCCTACTACTGGAGCGAAACCGAGTGCTTTGACGCTCGCCCTTCGGCCCCACGACCTCCGAGAAGCTTGGAAGAGGCCTCCCCTGAAAGCTGGATTCCCAAGGCTTGTCTGTGTGAATTCCTAGCCCGCTCGGATGAAATTAAGCGACCTAAAGTCGTGCCGAAGTCAAATCGGTCGTCATGGTACTCGAGCGAAACTGAGTGCTTTTACGCTTGCTGCTCGGCCCCACAGCCGTCCAGAGACTCGGGGGAGGTCTCCCCTGAAAGCTGGATTCCCACCGATCATTTGTTTCAAATCTTAGCCCAGAAGCTGAAAAGTAGGCGCTAAAAAGTCCTGCCAAAATCACATAGGTCGTCATGTTACAATTTACTCAATAAAGGCCTACTACTGGAGAGAAACCGAGTGCTTTGACGCTCGCCGTTCGGCCCCACAGCCGTCCAGAGACTCGGGGGAGGTCTCCCCTGAAAGCTGGATTCCCACCGATCATTTGTTTCAAATCTTAGCCCAGAAGCTGAAAAGTAGGCGCTAAAAAGTCCTGCCAAAATCACATAGGTCGTCATGTTACAATTTACTCAATAAAGGCCTACTACTGGAGCGAAACCGAGTTCTTTGACGCTCGCCGTTCGGCCCCACAGCCGTCCTGAGACTCGGGGGAGGCCTCCCCTGAAAGCTGGATTCCCACCGATCGTTTGATTTAAATCTTATCCCACTAGCTCAAACGTAAGCGCTAAAACGTCCTGCCAAAATCACATAGGTCGTCATGTTACAATTTACTCAAAAAAGGCCTACTACTGGAGAGAAACTGAGTGCTTTGACGCTCGCCGTTCGGCCCCACAGCCGTCCTGAGACTCGGGGGAGGCCTCCCCTGAAAGCTGGATTCCCACGGATCGTTTGTTTTAAATCTTATCCCACTAGCTCAAACGTAAGCGCTAAAAAGTCCTGCCAAAATCACATAGGTCGTCATGTTACAATTTACTCAATACAGGCCTACTACTGGAGAGAAACCGAGTGCTTTGACGCTCGCCGTTCGGCCCCACAGCCGTCCAGAGACTCGGGGGAGGACTCCCCTGAAAGCTGTATTCCCACCGATCGTTTGTTTCAAATCTTAGCGCACTAGGTCAAAAGTAAGCGCTAAAAAGTCCTGCCAAAGTCACATAGGTTGTCATGTTACAATTTAGTCAATGAAGGTTTACTACTGGAGCAAAACCGAGTGCTTTGACGCTCGCCGTTCGGGCCCACGACCTCCGAGAGGCTAGGAAGAGGCCTCCCCTGAAAGCTGGATTCCCACCGATCGTTTGTTTCAAATCTTAGCCCAGTAGCTGAAAGGTAGGCGCTAAAAAGTCCTGCCAAAATCACATAGGTCGTCATGTTACAATTTAGTCAATAAAGGCCTCCTACTGGACCGAAACTGAGTGCTTTAACGCTCGCCGCTCGGCCCCACAGCCGTCCAGAACCTCGGGGGAGGCCTCCCCTGAAAGCTGTATTCCCACCGATCGTTTGTTTCAAATCTTCGCCCAGTAACTGAAAAGTAGGCGCTAAAAAGTCCTGCCAAAATCACATAGTCGTCATGTTACAATTTAGTCAATAAAGGCCTACTACTGGACCGAAACTGAGTGCTTTAACGCTCGCCGTTCGGCCCCACAACCTCCGAGAGGCTTGGAAGCAGCCTCCCCTGAAAGCTGGATTCCCACCAATCGTTTGTGTCAAATCTTAGCCCAGTAGCTGAAAAGTAGGCGCTAAAATGTCCTGCCAAAATCACATAGGTCGTCATGTTACAATTTAGTCAATAAAGGCCTACTACTGGAGAGAAACCGAGTGCTTTGACGCTCGCCGTTCGGCCCCACAGCCGTCCTGAGACTCGGGGGAGGCCTCCCCTGAAAGCTGGATTCCCACGGATCGTTTGTTTTAAATCTTATCCCACTAGCTCAAACGTAAGCGCTAAAAAGTCCTGCCAAAATCACATAGGTCGTCATGTTACAATTTACTCAATACAGGCCTACTACTGGAGAGAAACCGAGTGCTTTGACGCTCGCCGTTCGGCCCCACAGCCGTCCTGAGACTCGGGGGAGGCCTCCCCTGAAAGCTGGATTCCCACCGATCGTTTGTTTTAAATCTTATCCCACTAGCTCAAACGTAAGCGCTAAAACGTCCTGCCAAAATCACATAGGTCGTCATGTTACAATTTAGTCAATAAAGGCCTACTACTGGAGCGAAACCGAGTGCTTTGATACTCGCCGTTTGGCCCCACAACCTCTGAGAGGCTTGGAAGAGGCCTCCCCTGAAAGCTGGATTCCCACCGATCGTTTGTTTTAAATCTTAGCCCACTAGCTCAACCGTAAGCGCTAAAAAGTCCTGCCAAAATCACATAGGTCGTCATGTTACAATTTAGTCAAAAAAGGCCTCCTACTGGACCGAAACTGAGTGCTTTAACGCTCGCCGCTCGGCCCCACAGCCGTCCAGAGACTCAGGGGAGGCATCCCCTGAAAGCTGGATTCCCACCGATCGTTTGTTTTAAAACTTATCCCACTAGCTCAAACGTAAGCGCTAAAACGTCCTGCCAAAATCACATAGGTCGTCATGTTACAATTTAGTCAATAAAGGCCTACTACTGGAGCGAAACCGAGTGCTTTGATACTCGCCGTTTGGCCCCACAACCTCTGAGAGGCTTGGAAGAGGCCTCCCCTGAAAGCTGGATTCCCACCGATCGTTTGTTTCAAATCTTAGCCCACTAGCTCAAACGTAAGCGCTAAAAAGTCCTGCCAAAATCACATAGTTCGTCATGCTAAAATTTAGTCAATAAAGGCCTCCTACTGGACCGAAACTGAGTGCTTTAACGTCCGCCGCTCAGCCCCACAGCCGTCCAGAAACTCAGGGGAGGGCCTCCCCTGAAAGTTGGATTCCCACCGATCGTTTGTTTCAAATCTTAGCCCAGTAGCTGAAAAGTAGGCTCAAGAAAGTCCTGCCAAAATCACATAGGTCGTCATGTTATAATTTAGTCAATAAAGGCCTACTACTGGAGCGAAACAGAGTGCTTTAACGCTCGCCGTTCGGCCCCACGACCTCCGAGAGACTTGGAAGAGGCCTCCCCTGAAAGCTGGATTCCCACCGATCGTTTGTTTCAAATCTTAACCCAGTAGCTGAAAAGTAGGCACTAGAAAGTCCTGCCAAAATCACATAGGTCGTCATGTTACAATTTAGTCAATAAAGGCCTACTACTGGAGCGAAACAGAGTGCTTTGACGCTCGCTGTTCGGCCCCACGACCTCCGAGAGGCTTGGAAGATGCCTCCCCTGAAAGCTGGATTCCCACCGATCGTTTGTTTAAAATCTTAGCCCAGTAGCTGAAAAGTAGGCGCAAAAAGGTCCTGCCAAAATCATATCGGTCGTCATGTTACAATTTACTCAATATAGGCCTACTACTGGAGAGAAACCAAGTGCTTTGACGCTCACCGTTCGGCCCCACAGCCGTCCAGAGATTCAGGGGAGGCCTCCCCTGAAAGCTGGATTCCCACCGATCGTTTGTTTCAAATCCTAGCCCACTAGCTCAAAAGTAAGCGCTAAAAAGTCATGCCAAAGTCACATAGGTTGTGATGTTACAATTTAGTCAATAAAGGGTTACTACTGGAGCGAAACAGAGTGCTTCGACGCTCGCCGTTCGGCCCCACGAGCTCCGAGAGGCTTGGAAGAGGCCTCCCTTGAAAACTGGATTCCCAAGGCTTGTCTGTGTGAATTCCTAGCCCGCTAGGCTGAAATTAAGCGACCTAAAGTCGTGCCGAAGTCAAATCGGTCGTCATGGTACTCGAGCGAAACTGAGTGCTTTAACGGTCGCCGCTCTGCCCCACAGCCGCCCAGAGACTCGAGGAAGGCCTCCCCTGAAAGCTGGATTCCCACCGATCGTTTGTTTCTAATCTTAACCCAGTAGCTGAAAAGTAGGCACTAGAAAGTCCTGCCAAAATCACATAGGTCGTCATGTTACAATTTAGTCAATAAAGGCCTACTACTGGAGCGAAACAGAGTGCTTTGACGCTCGCCGTTCGGCCCCACGACCTCCGAGAGGCTTGGAAGATGCCTCCCCTGAAAGCTGGATTCCCACCGATCGTTTGTTTAAAATCTTAGCCCAGTAGCTGAAAAGTAGGCGCAAAAAGGTCCTGCCAAAATCATATCGGTCGTCATGTTACAATTTACTCAATATAGGCCTACTACTGGAGAGAAACCAAGTGCTTTGACGCTCACCGTTCGGCCCCACAGCCGTCCAGAGATTCAGGGGAGGCCTCCCCTGAAAGCTGGATTCCCACCGATCGTTTGTTTCAAATCCTAGCCCACTAGCTCAAAAGTAAGCGCTAAAAAGTCCTGCCAAAGTCACATAGGTTGTGATGTTACAATTTAGTAAATAAAGGGTTGCTACTGGAGCGAAACAGAGTGCTTCGACGCTCGCCGTTCGGCCCCACGAGCTCCGAGAGGCTTGGAAGAGGCCTCCCTTGAAAACTGGATTCCCAAGGCTTGTCTGTGTGAATTCCTAGCCCGCTAGGCTGAAATTAAGCGACCTAAAGTCGTGCCGAAGTCAAATCGGTCGTCATGGTACTCGAGCGAAACTGAGTGCTTTAACGGTCGCCGCTCTGCCCCACAGCCGCCCAGAGACTCGAGGAAGGCCTCCCCTGAAAGCTGGATTCCCACCGATCGTTTCTTTCAAATCTTAGCCCAGTAGCTGAAAAGTAGGCGCAAAAAGGTCCTGCCAAAATCACATCGGTCGTCATGTTACAATTTACTCAATAAAGGCCTACTACTGGAGAGAAACCGAGTGCTTCGACGCTCGCCGTTCGGCCCCACGAGCTCCGAGAGGCTTGGAAGAGGCCTCCCTTGATAGCTGGATCCCCAAGGCTTGTCTGTGTGAATTCCTAGCCCGCTAGGCTGAAATTAAGCGACCTAAATTCGTGCCGAAGTCAAATCGGTCGTCATGGTACTCGAGCGAAACTGAGTGCTTTAACGGTCGCCGCTCGGCCCCACAGCCGCCCAGAGACTCAGGGGAGGCCTCCCCTAAAAGCTGGATTCCCACCGATCGTTTGTTTCAAATCTTAGCCCAGTAGCTGAAAAGTAGGCGCTAAAATGTCCTGCCAAAATCACATAGGTCATCATGTTACAATTTACTCAATAAAGGCCTACTACTGGAGAGAAAACGAGTGCTTTGACGCTCGCCGTTCGGCCGCACAGCCGTCCAGAGACTCGGGAGAGGCCTCCCAAGAAAGCTGCATTCCCACCGATCGTTTGTTTAAAATCTTAGCCCAGTAGCTGAAAAGTAGGCGCAAAAAGGTCCTGCCAAAATCATATCGGTCGTCATGTTACAATTTACTCAATATAGGCCTACTACTGGAGAGAAACCAAGTGCTTTGACGCTCACCGTTCGGCCCCACAGCCGTCCAGAGATTCAGGGGAGGCCTCCCCTGAAAGCTGGATTCCCACCGATCGTTTGTTTCAAATCTTAACCCACTAGCTCAAAAGTAAGCGCTAAAAAGTCCTGCCAAAGTCACATAGGTTGTGATGTTACAATTTAGTCAATAAAGGGTTACTACTGGAGCGAAACAGAGTGCTTCGACGCTCGCCGTTCGGCCCCACGAGCTCCGAGAGGCTTGGAAGAGGCCTCCCTTGAAAACTGGATTCCCAAGGCTTGTCTGTGTGAATTCCTAGCCCGCTAGGCTGAAATTAAGCGACCTAAAGTCGTGCCGAAGTCAAATCGGTCGTCATGGTACTCGAGCGAAACTGAGTGCTTTAACGGTCGCCGCTCTGCCCCACAGCCGCCCAGAGACTCGAGGAAGGCCTCCCCTGAAAGCTGGATTCCCACCGATCGTTTGTTTCAAATCTTAGCCCAGTAGCTGAAAAGTAGGCGCTAAAAAGTCCTGCCAAAATCACATAGGTCGTCATGTTACAATTTACTCAATAAAGGCCTACTACTGGAGCGAAACCGAGTGCTTTGACGCTCGCCTTCGGCCCCACGACCTCCGAGAGGCTTGGAAGAGGCCTCCCTTGAAAGCTGGATTCCCACCGATCGTTTGTTTTAAATCTTATCCCACTAGCTCAAACGTAAGCGCTAAAACGTCCTGCCAAAATCACATAGGTCGTCATGTTACAATTTAGTCAATAAAGGCCTACTACTGGACCGAAACTGAGTGCTTTAACGCTCGCCGCTCGGCCCCACGACCTCTGAGCGGCTTGGAAGAGGCCTCCCCTGAAAGCTGGATTCCCAAGGATTGTCTGTGTGAATTCCTAGCCCGCTAGGCTGAAATTAAGCGACCTAAAGTCGTGCCGAAGTCAAATCGGTCGTCATGGTACTCGAGCGAAACTGAGTGCTTTAACGGTCGCCGCTCTGCCCCACAGCCGCCCAGAGACTCGAGGAAGGCCTCCCCTGAAAGCTGGATTTCCACCGATCGATTGTTTTAAATCTTAGCCCACTAGCTCAAACGTAAGCGCTAAAAAGTCCTGCCAAAATCACATTGGTCGTCATGTTACAATTTAGTCAATAAAGGCCAACTACTGGAGAGAAACCGAGTGCTTTGACGCTCGCCGTTCGGCCCCACAGCCGTCCAGAGACTCGGGGGAGGACTCCCCTGAAAGCTGTATTCCCACCGATCGTTTGTTTCAAATCTTAGCGCACTAGGTCAAAAGTAAGCGCTAAAAAGTCCTGCCAAAGTCACATAGGTTGTCATGTTACAATTTAGTCAATGAAGGTCTACTACTGGAGCAAAACTGAGTGCTTTGACGCTCGCCGTTCGCGCCCACGACCTCCGAGAGGCTAGGAAGAGGCCTCCCCTGAAAGCTGGATTCCCACCGATCGTTTGTTTCAAATCTTAGCCCAGTAGCTGAAAGGTAGGCGCTAAAAAGTCCTGCCAAAATCACATAGGTCGTCATGTTACAATTTAGTCAATAAAGGCCTCCTACTGGACCGAAACTGAGTGCTTTAACGCTCGCCGCTCGGCCCCACAGCCGTCCAGAACCTCGGGGGAGGCCTCCCCTGAAAGCTGGATTCCCACCGATCGTTTGTTTCAAATCTTCGCCCAGTAACTGAAAAGTAGGCGCTAAAAAGTCCTGCCAAAATCACATAGTCGTCATGTTACAATTTAGTCAATAAAGGCCTACTACTGGACCGAAACTGAGTGCTTTAACGCTCGCCGTTCGGCCCCACAACCTCCGAGAGGCTTGGAAGCAGCCTCCCCTGAAAGCTGGATTCCCACCGATCGTTTGTGTCAAATCTTAGCCCAGTAGCTGAAAAGTAGGCGCTAAAATGTCCTGCCAAAATCACATAGGTCGTCATGTTACAATTTAGTCAATAAAGGCCTCCTACTGGACCGAAACTGACTGCTTTAACGCGCGCCGCTCGGCCCCACAGCCGTCCAGAGACTCGGGGAGGCCTCCCCTGAAAGCTGGATTCCCACCGATCGTTTGTTTCAAATCTTAGCCCAGTAGCTGAAAAGTAGGCGCACAAACGTCCTGCCAAAGTCACATAGGTCGTCATGTTACAATTTAGTCAATAAAGGCCTACTACTGGAGCGAAACCGAGTGCTTTGACGCTCGCCCTTCGGCCCCACGACCTCCGAGAAGCTTGGAAGAGGCCTCCCCTGAAAGCTGGATTCCCACGGCTTGTCTGTGTGAATTCCTAGCCCGCTCGGATGAAATTAAGCGACCTAAAGTCGTGCCGAAGTCAAATCGGTCGTCATGGTACTCGAGCGAAACTGAGTGCTTTTACGCTTGCTGCTCGGCCCCACAGCCGTCCAGAGACTCGGGGGAGGTCTCCCCTGAAAGCTGGATTCCCACCGATCATTTGTTTCAAATCTTAGCCCAGAAGCTGAAAAGTAGGCGCTAAAAAGTCCTGCCAAAATCACATAGGTCGTCATGTTACAATTTACTCAATAAAGGCCTACTACTGGAGAGAAACCGAGTGCTTTGACGCTCGCCGTTCGGCCCCACAGCCGTCCAGAGACTCGGGGGAGGTCTCCCCTGAAAGCTGGATTCCCACCGATCATTTGTTTCAAATCTTAGCCCAGAAGCTGAAAAGTAGGCGCTAAAAAGTCCTGCCAAAATCACATAGGTCGTCATGTTACAATTTACTCAATAAAGGCCTACTACTGGAGCGAAACCGAGTTCTTTGACGCTCGCCGTTCGGCCCCCACAGCCGTCCTGAGACTCGGGGGAGGCCTCCCCTGAAAGCTGGATTCCCACCGATCATTTGATTTAAATCTTATCCCACTAGCTCAAACGTAAGCGCTAAAACGTCCTGCCAAAATCACATAGGTCGTCATGTTACAATTTACTCAAAAAAGGCCTACTACTGGAGAGAAACTGAGTGCTTTGACGCTCGCCGTTCGGCCCCACAGCCGTCCTGAGACTCGGGGGAGGCCTCCCCTGAAAGCTGGATTCCCACGGATCGTTTGTTTTAAATCTTATCCCACTAGCTCAAACGTAAGCGCTAAAAAGTCCTGCCAAAATCACATAGGTCGTCATGTTACAATTTACTCAATACAGGCCTACTACTGGAGAGAAACCGAGTGCTTTGACGCTCGCCGTTCGGCCCCACAGCCGTCCAGAGACTCGGGGGAGGACTCCCCTGAAAGCTGTATTCCCACCGATCGTTTGTTTCAAATCTTAGCGCACTAGGTCAAAAGTAAGCGCTAAAAAGTCCTGCCAAAGTCACATAGGTTGTCATGTTACAATTTAGTCAATGAAGGTTTACTACTGGAGCAAAACCGAGTGCTTTGACGCTCGCCGTTCGGGCCCACGACCTCCGAGAGGCTAGGAAGAGGCCTCCCCTGAAAGCTGGATTCCCACCGATCGTTTGTTTCAAATCTTAGCCCAGTAGCTGAAAGGTAGGCGCTAAAAAGTCCTGCCAAAATCACATAGGTCGTCATGTTACAATTTAGTCAATAAAGGCCTCCTACTGGACCGAAACTGAGTGCTTTAACGCTCGCCGCTCGGCCCCACAGCCGTCCAGAACCTCGGGGGAGGCCTCCCCTGAAAGCTGTATTCCCACCGATCGTTTGTTTCAAATCTTCGCCCAGTAACTGAAAAGTAGGCGCTAAAAAGTCCTGCCAAAATCACATAGTCGTCATGTTACAATTTAGTCAATAAAGGCCTACTACTGGACCGAAACTGAGTGCTTTAACGCTCGCCGTTCGGCCCCCACAACCTCCGAGAGGCTTGGAAGCAGCCTCCCCTGAAAGCTGGATTCCCACCAATCGTTTGTGTCAAATCTTAGCCCAGTAGCTGAAAAGTAGGCGCTAAAATGTCCTGCCAAAATCACATAGGTCGTCATGTTACAATTTAGTCAATAAAGGCCTACTACTGGAGAGAAACCGAGTGCTTTGACGCTCGCCGTTCGGCCCCACAGCCGTCCTGAGACTCGGGGGAGGCCTCCCCTGAAAGCTGGATTCCCACGGATCGTTTGTTTTAAATCTTATCCCACTAGCTCAAACGTAAGCGCTAAAAAGTCCTGCCAAAATCACATAGGTCGTCATGTTACAATTTACTCAATACAGGCCTACTACTGGAGAGAAACCGAGTGCTTTGACGCTCGCCGTTCGGCCCCACAGCCGTCCTGAGACTCGGGGGAGGCCTCCCCTGAAAGCTGGATTCCCACCGATCGTTTGTTTTAAATCTTATCCCACTAGCTCAAACGTAAGCGCTAAAACGTCCTGCCAAAATCACATAGGTCGTCATGTTACAATTTAGTCAATAAAGGCCTACTACTGGAGCGAAACCGAGTGCTTTGATACTCGCCGTTTGGCCCCACAACCTCTGAGAGGCTTGGAAGAGGCCTCCCCTGAAAGCTGGATTCCCACCGATCGTTTGTTTTAAATCTTAGCCCACTAGCTCAACCGTAAGCGCTAAAAAGTCCTGCCAAAATCACATAGGTCGTCATGTTACAATTTAGTCAAAAAAGGCCTCCTACTGGACCGAAACTGAGTGCTTTAACGCTCGCCGCTCGGCCCCACAGCCGTCCAGAGACTCAGGGGAGGCCTCCCCTGAAAGCTGGATTCCCACCGATCGTTTGTTTTAAAACTTATCCCACTAGCTCAAACGTAAGCGCTAAAACGTCCTGCCAAAATCACATAGGTCGTCATGTTACAATTTAGTCAATAAAGGCCTACTACTGGAGCGAAACCGAGTGCTTTGATACTCGCCGTTTGGCCCCACAACCTCTGAGAGGCTTGGAAGAGGCCTCCCCTGAAAGCTGGATTCCCACCGATCGTTTGTTTCAAATCTTAGCCCACTAGCTCAAACGTAAGCGCTAAAAAGTCCTGCCAAAATCACATAGTTCGTCATGCTAAAATTTAGTCAATAAAGGCCTCCTACTGGACCGAAACTGAGTGCTTTAACGTCCGCCGCTCAGCCCCACAGCCGTCCAGAAACTCAGGGGAGGCCTCCCCTGAAAGTTGGATTCCCACCGATCGTTTTGTTTCAAATCTTAGCCCAGTAGCTGAAAAGTAGGCTCAAGAAAGTCCTGCCAAAATCACATAGGTCGTCATGTTATAATTTAGTCAATAAAGGCCTACTACTGGAGCGAAACAGAGTGCTTTAACGCTCGCCGTTCGGCCCCACGACCTCCGAGAGACTTGGAAGAGGCCTCCCCTGAAAGCTGGATTCCCACCGATCGTTTGTTTCAAATCTTAACCCAGTAGCTGAAAAGTAGGCACTAGAAAGTCCTGCCAAAATCACATAGGTCGTCATGTTACAATTTAGTCAATAAAGGCCTACTACTGGAGCGAAACAGAGTGCTTTGACGCTCGCTGTTCGGCCCCACGACCTCCGAGAGGCTTGGAAGATGCCTCCCCTGAAAGCTGGATTCCCACCGATCGTTTGTTTAAAATCTTAGCCCAGTAGCTGAAAAGTAGGCGCAAAAAGGTCCTGCCAAAATCATATCGGTCGTCATGTTACAATTTACTCAATATAGGCCTACTACTGGAGAGAAACCAAGTGCTTTGACGCTCACCGTTCGGCCCCACAGCCGTCCAGAGATTCAGGGGAGGCCTCCCCTGAAAGCTGGATTCCCACCGATCGTTTGTTTCAAATCCTAGCCCACTAGCTCAAAAGTAAGCGCTAAAAAGTCCTGCCAAAGTCACATAGGTTGTGATGTTACAATTTAGTCAATAAAGGGTTACTACTGGAGCGAAACAGAGTGCTTCGACGCTCGCCGTTCGGCCCCACGAGCTCCGAGAGGCTTGGAAGAGGCCTCCCTTGAAAACTGGATTCCCAAGGCTTGTCTGTGTGAATTCCTAGCCCGCTAGGCTGAAATTAAGCGACCTAAAGTCGTGCCGAAGTCAAATCGGTCGTCATGGTACTCGAGCGAAACTGAGTGCTTTAACGGTCGCCGCTCTGCCCCACAGCCGCCCAGAGACTCGAGGAAGGCCTCCCCTGAAAGATGGATTCCCACCGATCGTTTGTTTCTAATCTTAACCCAGTAGCTGAAAAGTAGGCACTAGAAAGTCCTGCCAAAATCACATAGGTCGTCATGTTACAATTTAGTCAATAAAGGCCTACTACTGGAGCGAAACAGAGTGCTTTGACGCTCGCCGTTCGGCCCCACGACCTCCGAGAGGCTTGGAAGATGCCTCCCCTGAAAGCTGGATTCCCACCGATCGTTTGTTTAAAATCTTAGCCCAGTAGCTGAAAAGTAGGCGCAAAAAGGTCCTGCCAAAATCATATCGGTCGTCATGTTACAATTTACTCAATATAGGCCTACTACTGGAGAGAAACCAAGTGCTTTGACGCTCACCGTTCGGCCCCACAGCCGTCCAGAGATTCAGGGGAGGCCTCCCCTGAAAGCTGGATTCCCACCGATCGTTTGTTTCAAATCCTAGCCCACTAGCTCAAAAGTAAGCGCTAAAAAGTCCTGCGAAAGTCACATAGGTTGTGATGTTACAATTTAGTCAATAAAGGGTTACTACTGGAGCGAAACAGAGTGCTTCGACGCTCGCCGTTCGGCCCCACGAGCTCCGAGAGGCTTGGAAGAGGCCTCCCTTGAAAACTGGATTCCCAAGGCTTGTCTGTGTGAATTCCTAGCCCGCTAGGCTGAAATTAAGCGACCTAAAGTCGTGCCGAAGTCAAATCGGTCGTCATGGTACTCGAGCGAAACTGAGTGCTTTAACGGTCGCCGCTCTGCCCCACAGCCGCCCAGAGACTCGAGGAAGGCCTCCCCTGAAAGCTGGATTCCCACCGATCGTTTCTTTCAAATCTTAGCCCAGTAGCTGAAAAGTAGGCGCAAAAAGGTCCTGCCAAAATCACATCGGTCGTCATGTTACAATTTACTCAATAAAGGCCTACTACTGGAGAGAAACCGAGTGCTTCGACGCTCGCCGTTCGGCCCCACGAGCTCCGAGAGGCTTGGAAGAGGCCTCCCTTGATAGCTGGATCCCCAAGGCTTGTCTGTGTGAATCCCTAGCCCGCTAGGCTGAAATTAAGCGACCTAAATTCGTGCCGAAGTCAAATCGGTCGTCATGGTACTCGAGCGAAACTGAGTGCTTTAACGGTCGCCGCTCGGCCCCACAGCCGCCCAGAGACTCAGGGGAGGCCTCCCCTAAAAGCTGGATTCCCACCGATCGTTTGTTTCAAATCTTAGCCCAGTAGCTGAAAAGTAGGCGCTAAAATGTCCTGCCAAAATCACATAGGTCATCATGTTACAATTTACTCAATAAAGGCCTACTACTGGAGAGAAAACGAGTGCTTTGACGCTCGCCGTTCGGCCGCACAGCCGTCCAGAGACTCGGGAGAGGCCTCCCAAGAAAGCTGCATTCCCACCGATCGTTTGTTTCAAATCTTAGCCCACTAGTTCAAAAGTAGGCGCTAAAAAGTCCTGCCAAAGTCACATAGGTCGTCATGTTACAATTTAGTCAATAAAGGCCGACTACTGGAGCGAAACCGAGTGCTTTGACGCTCGCCGTTCGGCCCCACGACCTCCGAGAGGCTTGGAAGATGCCTCCCCTGAAAGCTGGATTCCCACTGATCGTTTGTTTCAGATCTTAGCCCAGTAGCTGAAAAGTAGGCGCAAAAAAGTCCTGTCAAAATCACATCGGTCGTCATGTTACAATTTAATCAATAAAGGCCTACTACTGGAGCGAAACCGAGTGCTTCGACGCTCGCCGTTCGGCCCCACGAGCTCCGAGAGGCTTGGAAGAGGACTCCCTTCAAAGCTGGATTCCCAAGGCTTGTCTGTGTGAATTCCTAGCCCGCTAGGCTGAAATTAAGCGACCTAAAGTCGTGCCGAAGTCAAATCGGTCGTCATGGTACTCGAGCGAAACTGAGTGCTTTAACGGTCGCCGCTCGGGCCGCACAGCCGCCCAGAGACTCGAGGGAGTCCTCCCCTGAAAGCTGGATTCCCACCGATCGTTTGTTTCAAATCTTAGCCCAGTTGCTGAAAAGTAGGCGCAAAAAAGTCCTGCCAAAATCACATAGGTCGTCATGTTACAATTTAGTCAATAAAGGCCTACTACTGGAGAGAAACCGAGTGCTTTGACGCTCGCCGTTCGGCCCCACAGCTGTCCAGAGACTCGGGAGAGGCCTCCCCTGAAACCTGGATTCCCACCGATCGTTTGTTTCAAATCTTAGCCCACGAGCTCAAACGTAAGCGCTAAAACGTCCTGCCAAAATCACATAGGTCGTCATGTTACAATTTAGTCAATAAAGGCCTATCACTGGACCGAAACCGAGTGCTTCGACGCTCGCCGTTCGGCCCCACAGCCGTCCAGAGACTCAGGGGAGGCCTCCCCTAAAAGCTGGATTCCCAAGGATTGTCTGTGTGAATTCCTAGCCCGACTAGCTGAAATTAAGCGACCTAAAGTCGTGCCGAAGTCAAATCGGTCGTCATGGTACTCGAGCGA
>NW_026904168.1:0-91476 GCF_024500275.1 Phycodurus eques | reverse complement strand
TTTTATTTTGACTCATAACTTCACAAAGGATGCTTTCCCAGTAAATTCTCTTGCTTTTAGAGTAGAACTCTCCCCTTGATACTAGTTACAGGCAGTGGTTTGAATCCCAAAGCTTTGGTTGGCGTTTTACACACATTTGCTATTTTTATTACTTAAAAATGCTTCCCAGCTCCCTCTGCTGTACACTTTTTTTATTGTAACTCATAACTTCACAAAGGATTCTTTCCCAGTAAAGTCTCTTGTTTTTTAGAGTATAACTCTCCCCTTGATACTAGTTACAGGCATTGGTTTGAATCCCAAAGCTTTGGTTGGAGTTTTACACACATTTGTTGTTTTTATTGCTTAAAAATGCTTCCCAGCGCCTGCTGTACACTTTTTTTTATTTTGAATAATAACTTCAAAAAGGATGCTTTCCCAGGAAAGTCTCTTGTTTTTTAGAGTATAACTCTCCCCGTTATACTAGTTACAGGCAGTGGTTTGAATCCCAAAGCTTTGGTTGGAGTTTTACACACATTTGCAGTTTTTATTGCTTAAAAATGCTTCCCAGTTCCCTCTGCTGTACACTTTTTTTTATTGTAACTCATAACTTCACAAAGGATGCTTTCCCTGTAAAGTCTCTTGTTTTTTATAGTAAAACTCTCCCCTTTATACTAGTTACAGGCAGTGGTTTGAATCCCAAAGCTTTGGTTGAAGTTTTACAAACATTTGCAGTCTTTATTGCTGAAACTTTTTCATTTTGACTCATAACTTCACAAAGGATGCTTTCCAAGTAAATTCTCTTGCATTTAAGAGTAAAACTCTCCCCTATATACTAGTTACAGGGAGTGGTTTGAATCCCAAAGCTTTGGTTGGAGTTTTACACACATTTGCTGTTTTTATTACTTAAAAATGCTCCCCATCTCCCTCTGCTGCACACTTTTTATTATTGTAACTCATAACTTCACAAAGGATGCTTTCCCAGGAAAGTCTCTTGTTTTTTTGGAGTAAAACTCTCCCCGT
Organism: Phycodurus eques; assembly: GCF_024500275.1. NCBI lineage: Eukaryota > Metazoa > Chordata > Actinopteri > Syngnathiformes > Syngnathidae > Phycodurus > Phycodurus eques. The sequence goes on along the minus strand of NW_026904168.1, from coordinate 90,477 downwards.
TATCCTAGTTACAGGCAGTGGTTTGAATCCCAAAGCTTTGGTAGGAGTTTTATACACATTTGCAGTTTTTATCGCTTAAAAATGCTTCCCAGCGCCTGCTGTACACTTTTTTTATTTTGACTCAAAACTTCACAAAGGATGCTTTCCCCATAAATTCTCTTGCTTTTTAGAGTATAACTCTCCCGGTTATACTAGTTACAGGCAGTGGTTTGAATCCCAAAGCTTTGGTTGGAGTTTTACACACATTTGCTGTTTTTATTGCTTAAAAATGCTTCCCAGCGCCTGCTGTACACTTTTTTTATTGTAACTTATAACTTCACAAAGATGCTTTCCCAGTAAATTCTCTTCCTTTTTCGAGTAAAACTCTCCACTTTATACTAGTTACAGGCAGTGGTTTGTATCCCAAAGCTTTGGTTGGAGTTTTACAAACATTTGCAGTTTTTATTGCTGAAAAATGCTTCCCAGCGCCTGCTGTACACTTTTTTTATTTTGACTCATAACTTCACAAAGGATGCTTTCCCAGTACATTCTCTTGCTTTTTAGAGTAAAACTCTACGCTTTATACTAGTTACAGGAAGTGGTTTGAATCCCAAAGCTTTGGTTGGAGTTTTACACACATTTGCAGTTTTTATTGCTTAAAAATGCTTCCCAGCTCCCTCTGCTGCACACTTTTTTTATTTTGACTCATAACTTCACAAAGGATGCTTTCCAAGTAAATTCTCTTGCATTTACTCGTAAAACTCTCCCCTTTATACTAGTTATAGGCAGTGATTTGAATCCCAAAGCTTTGGTTGGAGTTTTACACACATTTGCAGTTTTTATTGCTTAAAAATGCTTCCCAGCTCCCTCTGCTGTACACTTTTTTTATTGTAACTCATAACTTCACAAAGGATGCTTTCCCAGTAAAGTCTCTTGTTTTTTTGGAGTAAAACTCTCCCCGTTATCCTAGTTACAGGCAGTGGTTTGAATCCCAAAGCTTTGGTTGGAGTTTTACACACATTTGTAGTTTTTAGCGCTTAAAAATGCTTCCCAGCGCCTGCTGTACACTTTTTTTATTTTGACTCAAAACTTCACAAAGGATGCTTTCCCAGTAAATTCTCTTCCTTTTTAGAGTAGACCTCTCCCCTTGATACTAGTTACAGGCAGTGGTTTGAATCCCAAAGCTTTGGTTGGAGTTTTACACACATTTGCTGTTTTTATTGCTTAAAAATGCTTCCCAGCGCCTGCTGTACACTTTTTTTATTTTCACTTGTAAATTCACAAAGGATGCTTTCCCAGTAAAGTCTCTTGCTTTTTAGAGTAGAACTCTCCCCTTGATACTAGTTACAGGGAGTGGTTTGAATCCCAAAGCTTTGGTTGGAGTTTTACACACATTTGCTGTTTTTATGACTTAAAAATTCTTCCCAGCACCTGCTGTACAATTTTTTTATTTTGACTCATAACTTCACAAAGGATGCTTTCCCAGTAAATTATCTTGCTTTTAGAGTAGAACTCTCCCCTTGAAACTAGTTACAGGCAGTGGTTTGAATCCCAAAGCTTTGGTTGGCGTTTTACACACATTTGCTATTTTTATTACTTAAAAATGCTTCCCAGCTCCCTCTGCTGTACACTTTTTTTATTGTAACTCATAACTTCACAAAGGATTCTTTCCCAGTAAAGTCTCTTGTTTTTTAGAGTATAACTCTCCCCTTTATACTAGTTACAGGCATTGGTTTGAATCCCAAAGCTTTGGTTGGAGTTTTACACACATTTGTTGTTTTTATTGCTTAAAAATGCTTCCCAGCGCCTGCTGTACACTTTTTTTTATTTTGAATAATAACTTCAAAAAGGATGCTTTCCCAGGAAAGTCTCTTGTTTTTTAGAGTATAACTCTCCCCGTTATACTAGTTACAGGCAGTGGTTTGAATCCCAAAGCTTTGGTTGGAGTTTTACACACATTTGCAGTTTTTATTGCTTAAAAATGCTTCCCAGTTCCCTCTGCTGTACACTTTTTTTTATTGTAACTCATAACTTCACAAAGGATGCTTTCCCTGTAAAGTCTCTTGTTTTTTATAGTAAAACTCTCCCCTTTATACTAGTTACAGGCAGTGGTTTGAATCCCAAAGCTTTGGTTGAAGTTTTACAAACATTTGCAGTTTTTATTGCTGAAACTTTTTCATTTTGACTCATAACTTCACAAAGGATGCTTTCCAAGTAAATTCTCTTGCATTTAAGAGTAAAACTCTCCCCTATATACTAGTTACAGGGAGTGGTTTGAATCCCAAAGCTTTGGTTGGAGTTTTACACACATTTGCTGTTTTTATTACTTAAAAATGCTCCCCATCTCCCTCTGCTGCACACTTTTTATTATTGTAACTCATAACTTCACAAAGGATGCTTTCCCAGGAAAGTCTCTTGTTTTTTTGGAGTAAAACTCTCCCCGTTATCCTAGTTACAGGCAGTGGTTTGAATCCCAAAGCTTTGGTAGGAGTTTTATACACATTTGCAGTTTTTATCGCTTAAAAATGCTTCCCAGCGCCTGCTGTACACTTTTTTTATTTTGACTCAAAACTTCACAAAGGATGCTTTCCCCGTAAATTCTCTTGCTTTTTAGAGTATAACTCTCCCGGTTATACTAGTTACAGGCAGTGGTTTGAATCCCAAAGCTTTGGTTGGAGTTTTACACACATTTGCTGTTTTTATTGCTTAAAAATGCTTCCCAGCGCCTGCTGTACACTTTTTTTATTGTAACTTATAACTTCACAAAGATGCTTTCCCAGTAAATTCTCTTCCTTTTTCGAGTAAAACTCTCCACTTTATACTAGTTACAGGCAGTGGTTTGTATCCCAAAGCTTTGGTTGGAGTTTTACAAACATTTGCAGTTTTTATTGCTGAAAAATGCTTCCCAGCGCCTGCTGTACACTTTTTTTATTTTGACTCATAACTTCACAAAGGATGCTTTCCCAGTACATTCTCTTGCTTTTTAGAGTAAAACTCTACGCTTTATACTAGTTACAGGAAGTGGTTTGAATCCCAAAGCTTTGGTTGGAGTTTTACACACATTTGCAGTTTTTATTGCTTAAAAATGCTTCCCAGCTCCCTCTGCTGTGCACTTTTTTTTATTGTAAGTCATAACTTCACAAAGGATGCTTTCCCAGTAAATTCTCTTGCCTTTTCGAGTAGAAATCTCCCCTTTATACTAGTTACAGGCACTGGTTTTAATCCCAAAGCTTTGGTTGGAGTTTGACACACATTTGCTGTTTTTATTGCTTAAAAATGCTTCGCAGCGCCTGCTTTACACTTTTTGTATTTTCACTTTTAAATTCACAAAGGATGGTTTCCCAGTAAAGTCTCTGGCTTTTTAGAGTAAAACTATCCCCTTTATCCGAGTTACAAGCAGTGGTTTGAATCCCAAAGCTTTGGTTGGAGTTTTACACACATTTGCTGTTTTTATTGCTTAAAAATGCTTCCCAGCGCCTGCTGTACACTTTTTTTATTTTCACTTATAACTTCACAAAGATGCTTTCCCAGTAAATTCTCTTCCTTTTTCGAGTAAAACTCTCCCCTTTATACTAGTTACAGGCAGTGGTTTGTATCCCAAAGCTTTGGTTGGAGTTTTACACACATTTGTAGTTTTTATTTCTTAAAAATGCTTCCCAGCTCCCTCTGCTGTACACTTTTTTATTTTAACTCATAACTTCACAAAGGATGGTTACCTAGTAAATTCTCTTCCTTTTTCGAGTAAAACTCTCCCCTTTATACTAGTTACAGGCAGTGGTTTGAATCCCAAAGCTTTGGTTGGAGTTTTACAAACATTTGCAGTTTTTATTGCTGAAACTTTTTCATTTTGACTCATAACTTCACAAAGGATGCTTTCCCAGTAAATTATCTTGCCTTTTCGAGTAGAATTCTCCCCTTTATACTATTTACAGGCAGCGGATTGAATCCCAAAGCTTTGGTTGGAGTTTGACACACATTTGCTGTTTTTATTGCTTAAAAATGCTTCGCAGCGCCTGCTGTACACTTCTTGTATTTTCACTTTTAAATTCACAAAGGATGGTTTCCCAGTAAAGTCTCTTGCTTTTTAGAGTAAAACTCTCCCGTTTATCCGAGTTACAAGCAGTGGTTTGAATCCCAAAGCTTTGGTTGGAGTTTTACACACATTTGCTGTTTTTATTGCTTAAAAATGCTTCCCAGCGCCTGCTGTACACTTTTTTTATTTTCACTTATAACTTCACAAAGGATGCTTTCCCAGTAAAGTCTCTTGCTTTTTCGAGTAAAACTCTCCCCTTTATACTAGTTACAGGCAGTGGTTGTAATCCCAAAGCTTTGGTTGGAGTTTTACACACATTTGCTGTTTTTGTGACTTAAAAATGCTCCCCAGCTCCCTCTGCTGTACACTTTTTTTATTGTAACTCATAACTTCACAAAGATGCTTTCCCAGTAAATTCTCTTCCTTTTTCGAGTAAAACTCTCCCCTTTATACTAGTTACAGGCAGGGGATTGAATCCCAAAGCTTTGGTTGGAGTTTGACACACATTTGCTGTTTTTATTGCTTAAAAATGCTTCGCAGCGTCTGCTGTACACTTTTTTATTTTCAATTTTAAATTCACAAAGGATGCTTTTCCAGTAAAGTCTCTTGCTTTTTAGAGTAAAACTCTCCCCTTTATACTAGTTACAGGCAGTGGTTTGAATCCCAAAGCTTTGGTTGGAGTTTTACACACATTTGCAGTTTTTATTGCTTAAAAATGCTCCCCAGCTCCCTCTGCTGTACACTTTTTTTTATTGAAACTCATAACTTCACAAAGTATGCTTTCCAAGTAAATTCTCTTGCATTTTAGAGTAAAACTCTCCCCTTTATACTAGTTACAGGCAGTGGTTTGAATCCCAAAGCTTTGGTTGGAATTTTACACACATTTGCTGTTTTTATTGCTTAAAAATGCTTCCCAGCGCCTGCTGTACACTTTTTTAAATTTTGACTCATAACTTCACAAAGGATGCTTTCCAAGTAAAGTCTCTTGTTTTTTGGAGTATAACTCTCCCCGTTATACTAGTTACGGGCAGTGGTTTTATTCCCAAAGCTTTGGTTGGAGTTTAACACACATTTGCAGTTTTTATTGCTGAAAAATGCTTCCCAGCGCCTGCTGTACACTTCTTTTTTTTGACTCATAACTTCACAAAGTATGCTTTCCAAGTAAAGTCTCTTGTTTTTTGGAGTATAACTCTTCCCGTTATACGAGTTACGGGCAGTGGTTTTAATCCCAAAGCTTTGGTTGGAGTTTTACAAACATTTGCAGTTTTTATTGCTGAAAAATGCTTCCCAGCGCCTGCTGTACACTTTTTTTATTTTGACTCATAACTTCACAAAGGATGCTTTCCCAGTACATTCTCTTGCTTTTTAGAGTAAATCTCTACCCTTTATACTAGTTACAGGAAGTGCTTTGAATCCCAAAGCTTTGGTTGGAGTTTTACACACATTTGCAGTTTTTATTTCTTAAAAATGCTTCCCAGCTCCCTCTGCTGTACACTTTTTTTATTGTAACTCATAACTTCACAAAGGATGGTTTCCTAGTAAATTCTCTTGCTTTTTAGAATAAAACTCTCCCCTTTATACTAGTTACAGGCAGTGGTTTGAATCCCAAAGCTTTGGTTGGAGTTTTACAAACATTTGCAGTTTTTATTGCTGAAACTTTTTCATTTTGACTCATAACTTCACAAAGGATGCTTTCCAAGTAAATTCTCTTGTTTTTTAGAGTGAAACTCTCCCCTTTATACTAGTTACAGGCAGTGGTTTGAATCCCAAAGCTTTGGTTGGAGTTTTACACACATTTGCAGTTTTTATTGCTTAAAAATGCTTCCCAGCACCTGCTGTACACTTTTTTTTTATTTAACTCATAACTTCACAAAGGATGCTTTCCCAGTAAATTATCTTGCCTTTTCGAGTAGAACTCTCCCCTTTATACTAGTTACAGGCTGCGGATTGAATCCCAAAGCTTTGGTTGGAGTTTGAGACACATTTGCTGTTTTTATTGCTTAAAAATGCTTCGCAGCGTCTGCTGTACACTTTTTTATTTTCACTTTTAAATTCACAAAGGATGCTTTCCCAGTAAAGTCTCTTGCTTTTTAGAGTAAAACTCTCCCCTTTATACTAGTTACAGGCAGTGGTTGTAATCCCAAAGCTTTGGTTGGAGTTTTACACACATTTGCTGTTTTTGTGACTTAAAAATGCTCCCCAGCTCCCTCTGCTGTACACTTTTTTTATTGCAACTCATAACTTCACAAAGATGCTTTCCCAGTAAATTCTCTTCCTTTTTCGAGTAAAACGCTCCCCTTTATACTAGTTACAGGCAGTGGTTTGTATCCCAAAGCTTTGGTTGGAGTTTTACACACATTTGCAGTTTTTATTTCTTAAAAATGCTTCCCAGCTCCCTCTGCTGTACACTTTTTTTATTGTAACTCATAACTTCACAAAGGATGGTTTCCTAGTAAATTCTCTTGCTTTTTAGAATAAAACTCTCCCCTTTACACTAGATACAGGCAGTGGTTTGAATCCCAAAGCTTTGGTTTGAGTTTTACAAACATTTGCAGTTTTTATTGCTGAAACTTTTTCATTTTGACTCATAACTTCACAAAGGATGCTTTCCAAGTAAATTCTCTTGTTTTTTAGAGTAAAACTCTCCCCTTTATACTAGTTACAGGCAGCGGATTGAATCCCAAAGCTTTGGTTGGAGTTTTACACACATTTGAGTTTTTATTGCTTAAAAATGCTTCCCAGCTCCCTCTGCTGGGCACTTTTTCTATTGTAACTCATAACTTCACAAAGGATGCTTTTCCAGTAAATTCTCTTGCTTTTTAGAGTAAAACTAACCCCTTTAAACTAGTTACAGGCAGTGGTTTGAATCCCAAAGCTTTGGTTGGAGTTTTACACACATTTGCAGTTTTTATTGCTTAAAAATGCTTCCCAGCTCCCTCTGCTGTACACTTTCTTGATTTTGACTCATAACTTCACAAAGGATGCTTTCCAAGTAAATTCTCTTGCATTTTAGAGGAAAACTCTCCCCTTTATACTTGTTACAGGCAGTGGTTTGAATCCCAAAGCTTTGGTTGGAGTTTTAGACACATTTGCTTTTTTTATTGCTTAAAAAATGCTTCCCAGCGACTGCTGTCCACTTTTTTTATTTTCACTCATAACTTCATAAAGGATGCTTTCCCATTAAAGTCTCTTGCGTTTTAGAGGAGACCTCTCCCCTTTTTACGAGTTACAGTCAGTGGTTTGAATCCCAAAGCTTTGGTTGGAGTTTTACACACATTTGCAATTTTTATTGCTTAAAAATGCTTCCCAGCTCCCTCTGCTGTACACTTTTTTTATTGTAACTCATAACTTCACAAAGGATGCTTTCCCAGTAAAGTCTCTTGTTTTTTAGAGTATAACTCTCCCCGTTATACTAGTTACAGGCAGTGGTTTGAATCCCAAAGCTTTGGTTGGAGTTTTACACACATTTGCAGTTTTTATTGCTTAAAAATGCTTCCCAGCTCCCTCTGCTGTACACTTTTTTTTTGTAACTCATAACTTCACAAAGGATGCTTTCCCAGTGAAGTCTCTTGCATTTTGGAGTAAAACTCTCCCCTTTATACTAGTTACAGGCAGTGATTTGAATCCCAAAGCTTTGGTTGGAGTTTTACACACATTTGCAGTTTTTATTGCTTAAAAATGCTTCCCAGCTCCCTCTGTTATACACTTTTTTTATTGTAACTCATAACTTCACAAAGGATGCTTTCCCAGTAAAGTCTCTTGTTTTTTTGGAGTAAAACTCTCCCCGTTATCCTAGTTACAGGCAGTGGTTTGAATCCCAAAGCTTTGGTTGGAGTTTTACACACATTTGCTGTTTTTATTGCTTAAAAATGCTTCCCAGCGCCTGCTGTACACTTTTTTTATTGTAACTTATAACTTCACAAAGATGCTTTCCCAGTAAATTCTCTTCCTTTTTCGAGTAAAACTCTCCACTTTATACTAGTTACAGGCAGTGGTTTGTATCCCAAAGCTTTGGTTGGAGTTTTACAAACATTTGCAGTTTTTATTGCTGAAAAATGCTTCCCAGCGCCTGCTGTACACTTTTTTTATTTTGACTCATAACTTCACAAAGGATGCTTTCCCAGTAAATTCTCTTGCTTTTTAGAGTAAAACTCTACGCTTTATACTAGTTACAGGAAGTGGTTTGAATCCCAAAGCTTTGGTTGGAGTTTTACACACATTTGCAGTTTTTATTGCTTAAAAATGCTTCCCAGCTCCCTCTGCTGTGCACTTTTTTTTATTGTAAGTCATAACTTCACAAAGGATGCTTTCCCAGTAAATTCTCTTGCCTTTTCGAGTAGAAATCTCCCCTTTATACTAGTTACAGGCACTGGTTTTAATCCCAAAGCTTTGGTTGGAGTTTGACACACATTTGCTGTTTTTATTGCTTAAAAATGCTTCGCAGCGCCTGCTTTACACTTTTTGTATTTTCACTTTTAAATTCACAAAGGATGGTTTCCCAGTAAAGTCTCTGGCTTTTTAGAGTAAAACTATCCCCTTTATCCGAGTTACAAGCAGTGGTTTGAATCCCAAAGCTTTGGTTGGAGTTTTACACACATTTGCTGTTTTTATTGCTTAAAAATGCTTCCCAGCGCCTGCTGTACACTTTTTTTATTTTCACTTATAACTTCACAAAGATGCTTTCCCAGTAAATTCTCTTCCTTTTTCGAGTAAAACTCTCCCCTTTATACTAGTTACAGGCAGTGGTTTGTATCCCAAAGCTTTGGTTGGAGTTTTACACACATTTGTAGTTTTTATTTCTTAAAAATGCTTCCCAGCTCCCTCTGCTGTACACTTTTTTTATTTTAACTCATAACTTCACAAAGGATGGTTACCTAGTAAATTCTCTTCCTTTTTCGAGTAAAACTCTCCCCTTTATACTAGTTACAGGCAGTGGTTTGAATCCCAAAGCTTTGGTTGGAGTTTTACAAACATTTGCAGTTTTTATTGCTGAAACTTTTTCATTTTGACTCATAACTTCACAAAGGATGCTTTCCAAGTAAATTCTTTTGTTTTTTAGAGTAAAACTCTCCCCTTTATACCAGTTACAGGCAGTGGTTTGAATCCCAAAGCTTTGGTTGGAGTTTTACACACATTTGCAGTTTTATTGCTTAAAAATGCTTCCCAGCACCTGCTGTACACTTTTTTTTACTTTAACTCATAACTTCACAAAGGATGCTTTCCCAGTAAATTCTCTTGCCTTTTCGAGTAGAATTCTCCCCTTTATACTAGTTACAGGCAGCGGATTGAATCCCAAAGCTTTGGTTGGAGTTTGACACACATTTGCTGTTTTTATTGCTTAAAAATGCTTCGCAGCGCCTGCTGTACACTTCTTGTATTTTCACTTTTAAATTCACAAAGGATGGTTTCCCAGTAAAGTCTCTTGCTTTTTAGAGTAAAACTCTCCCGTTTATCCGAGTTACAAGCAGTGGTTTGAATCCCAAAGCTTTGGTTGGAGTTTTACACACATTTGCTGTTTTTATTGCTTAAAAATGCTTCCCAGCGCCTGCTGTACACTTTTTTTATTTTCACTTATAACTTCACAAAGGATGCTTTCCCAGTAAAGTCTCTTGCTTTTTCGAGTAAAACTCTCCCCTTTATACTAGTTACAGGCAGTGGTTGTAATCCCAAAGCTTTGGTTGGAGTTTTACACACATTTGCTGTTTTTGTGACTTAAAAATGCTCCCCAGCTCCCTCTGCTGTACACTTTTTTTATTGTAACTCATAACTTCACAAAGATGCTTTCCCAGTAAATTCTCTTCCTTTTTCGAGTAAAACTCTCCCCTTTATACTAGTTACAGGCAGGGGATTGAATCCCAAAGCTTTGGTTGGAGTTTGACACACATTTGCTGTTTTTATTGCTTAAAAATGCTTCGCAGCGTCTGCTGTACACTTTTTTATTTTCAATTTTAAATTCACAAAGGATGCTTTTCCAGTAAAGTCTCTTGCTTTTTAGAGTAAAACTCTCCCCTTTATACTAGTTACAGGCAGTGGTTTGAATCCCAAAGCTTTGGTTGGAGTTTTACACACATTTGCAGTTTTTATTGCTTAAAAATGCTCCCCAGCTCCCTCTGCTGTACACTTTTTTTTATTGAAACTCATAACTTCACAAAGTATGCTTTCCAAGTAAATTCTCTTGCATTTTAGAGTAAAACTCTCCCCTTTATACTAGTTACAGGCAGTGGTTTGAATCCCAAAGCTTTGGTTGGAATTTTACACACATTTGCTGTTTTTATTGCTTAAAAATGCTTCCCAGCGCCTGCTGTACACTTTTTTAAATTTTGACTCATAACTTCACAAAGGATGCTTTCCAAGTAAAGTCTCTTGTTTTTTGGAGTATAACTCTCCCCGTTATACTAGTTACGGGCAGTGGTTTTATTCCCAAAGCTTTGGTTGGAGTTTAACACACATTTGCAGTTTTTATTGCTGAAAAATGCTTCCCAGCGCCTGCTGTACACTTCTTTTTTTTGACTCATAACTTCACAAAGAATGCTTTCCAAGTAAAGTCTCTTGTTTTTTGGAGTATAACTCTTCCCGTTATACGAGTTACGGGCAGTGGTTTTAATCCCAAAGCTTTGGTTGGAGTTTTACAAACATTTGCAGTTTTTATTGCTGAAAAATGCTTCCCAGCGCCTGCTGTACACTTTTTTTATTTTGACTCATAACTTCACAAAGGATGCTTTCCCAGTACATTCTCTTGCTTTTTAGAGTAAATCTCTACCCTTTATACTAGTTACAGGAAGTGCTTTGAATCCCAAAGCTTTGGTTGGAGTTTTACACACATTTGCAGTTTTTATTGCTGAAAAATGCTTCCCAGCGCCTGCTGTACACTTTTTTTATTTTGACTCATAACTTCACAAAGTATGCTTTCCAAGTAAATTCTCTTGCATTTTAGAGTAAAACTCTCACTTTTATACTAGTTACAGGCAGTGGTTTGAATCCCAAAGCTTTGGTTGGAGTTTTACACACATTTGCAGTTTTTATTGCTTAAAAATGCTCCCCAGCTCCCTCTGCTGTACACTTTTTTTATTGTAACTCATAACTTCACAAAGGATGGTTTCCTAGTAAATTCTCTTGCTTTTTAGAATAAAACTCTCCCCTTTATACTAGTTACAGGCAGTGGTTTGAATCCCAAAGCTTTGGTTGGAGTTTTACAAACATTTGCAGTTTTTATTGCTGAAACTTTTTCATTTTGACTCATAACTTCACAAAGGATGCTTTCCAAGTAAATTCTCTTGTTTTTTAGAGTGAAACTCTCCCCTTTATACTAGTTACAGGCAGTGGTTTGAATCCCAAAGCTTTGGTTGGAGTTTTACACACATTTGCAGTTTTTATTGCTTAAAAATGCTTCCCAGCACCTGCTGTACACTTTTTTTTTATTTAACTCATAACTTCACAAAGGATGCTTTCCCAGTAAATTATCTTGCCTTTTCGAGTAGAACTCTCCCCTTTATACTAGTTACAGGCTGCGGATTGAATCCCAAAGCTTTGGTTGGAGTTTGAGACACATTTGCTGTTTTTATTGCTTAAAAATGCTTCGCAGCGTCTGCTGTACACTTTTTTATTTTCACTTTTAAATTCACAAAGGATGCTTTCCCAGTAAAGTCTCTTGCTTTTTAGAGTAAAACTCTCCCCTTTATACTAGTTACAGGCAGTGGTTGTAATCCCAAAGCTTTGGTTGGAGTTTTACACACATTTGCTGTTTTTGTGACTTAAAAATGCTCCCCAGCTCCCTCTGCTGTACACTTTTTTTATTGCAACTCATAACTTCACAAAGATGCTTTCCCAGTAAATTCTCTTCCTTTTTCGAGTAAAACGCTCCCCTTTATACTAGTTACAGGCAGTGGTTTGTATCCCAAAGCTTTGGTTGGAGTTTTACACACATTTGCAGTTTTTATTTCTTAAAAATGCTTCCCAGCTCCCTCTGCTGTACACTTTTTTTATTGTAACTCATAACTTCACAAAGGATGGTTTCCTAGTAAATTCTCTTGCTTTTTAGAATAAAACTCTCCCCTTTACACTAGATACAGGCAGTGGTTTGAATCCCAAAGCTTTGGTTTGAGTTTTACAAACATTTGCAGTTTTTATTGCTGAAACTTTTTCATTTTGACTCATAACTTCACAAAGGATGCTTTCCAAGTAAATTCTCTTGTTTTTTAGAGTAAAACTCTCCCCTTTATACTAGTTACAGGCAGCGGATTGAATCCCAAAGCTTTGGTTGGAGTTTTACACACATTTGAGTTTTTATTGCTTAAAAATGCTTCCCAGCTCCCTCTGCTGGGCACTTTTTCTATTGTAACTCATAACTTCACAAAGGATGCTTTTCCAGTAAATTCTCTTGCTTTTTAGAGTAAAACTAACCCCTTTAAACTAGTTACAGGCAGTGGTTTGAATCCCAAAGCTTTGGTTGGAGTTTTACACACATTTGCAGTTTTTATTGCTTAAAAATGCTTCCCAGCTCCCTCTGCTGTACACTTTCTTGATTTTGACTCATAACTTCACAAAGGATGCTTTCCAAGTAAATTCTCTTGCATTTTAGAGGAAAACTCTCCCCTTTATACTTGTTACAGGCAGTGGTTTGAATCCCAAAGCTTTGGTTGGAGTTTTAGACACATTTGCTTTTTTTATTGCTTAAAAAATGCTTCCCAGCGACTGCTGTCCACTTTTTTTATTTTCACTCATAACTTCACAAAGGATGCTTTCCCATTAAAGTCTCTTGCGTTTTAGAGGAGACCTCTCCCCTTTTTACGAGTTACAGTCAGTGGTTTGAATCCCAAAGCTTTGGTTGGAGTTTTACACACATTTGCAATTTTTATTGCTTAAAAATGCTTCCCAGCTCCCTCTGCTGTACACTTTTTTTATTGTAACTCATAACTTCACAAAGGATGCTTTCCCAGTAAAGTCTCTTGTTTTTTAGAGTATAACTCTCCCCGTTATACTAGTTACAGGCAGTGGTTTGAATCCCAAAGCTTTGGTTGGAGTTTTACACACATTTGCAGTTTTTATTGCTTAAAAATGCTTCCCAGCTCCCTCTGCTGTACACTTTTTTTTTGTAACTCATAACTTCACAAAGGATGCTTTCCCAGTAAATTCTCTTGCATTTAAGAGTAAAACTCTCCCCTTCATACTAGTTACAGGCAGTGGTTTGAATCCCAAAGCTTTGGTTGGAGTTTTACACACATTTGCAGTTTTTATTGCTTAGAAATGCTTCCCAGCTCCCTCTCCTGTACACTTTTTTTTATTGTAACTCATAACTTCACAAAAGGATGCTTTCCCAGTAAAGTCTCTTGTTTTTTAGAGTATAACTCTCCCCGTTATACTAGTTACAGGCAGTGGTTTGAATCCCAAAGCTTTGGTTGGAGTTTTACACACATTTGCAGTTTTTATTGCTTAAAAATGCTTCCCAGCTCCCTCTGCTGTACACTTTTTTTTTGTAACTCATAACTTCACAAAGGATGCTTTCCCAGTGAAGTCTCTTGCATTTTGGAGTAAAACTCTCCCCTTTATACTAGTTACAGGCAGTGGTTTGAATCCCAAAGCTTTGGTTGGAGTTTTACACACATTTGCTGTTTTTATTGCTTAAAAATGCTTCCCAGCGCCTAGTGTACACGTTTTTTATTTTCACTTGTAAATTCACAAAGGATGCTTTCCCAGTAAATTCTCTTGCTTTTTAGAGTTAAACTCTCCCCTTTATACTAGTTACAGGTTGTGGTTTGTGAGTTTTACACACATTTGCAGTTTTTATTGCTTAAAAATGCTTCCCAGCGTCTGCTGTACACTTTTTTTTTTTTACTCATAACTTCACAAAGGATGCTTTCTCTGGAAATTATCTTGCTTTTTAGAGTAAAACTCTCCCCTTGATACTAGTTACAGGGAGTGGTTTGAATCCCAAAGCTTTGGTTGGAGTTTTACACACATTTGCTGTTTTTATGACTTAAAAATGCTTCCCAGCACCTGCTGTACAATTTTTTTATTTTGACTCATAACTTCACAAAGGATGCTTTCCCAGTATATTCTCTTGCTTTTTAGAGTAGAACTCTCCCCTTGATACTAGTTACAGGCAGTGGTTTGAATCCCAAAGCTTTGGTTGGCGTTTTACACACATTTGCTATTTTTATTACTTAAAAATGCTTCCCAGCTCCCTCTGCTGTACACTTTTTTTATTGTAACTCATAACTTCACAAAGGATTCTTTCCCAGTAAAGTCTCTTGTTTTTTAGAGTATAACTCTCCCCTTTATACTAGTTACAGGCATTGGTTTGAATCCCAAAGCTTTGGTTGGAGTTTTACACACATTTGTTGTTTTTATTGCTTAAAAATGCTTCCCAGCGCCTGCTGTACACTTTTTTTTATTTTGAATAATAACTTCAAAAAGGATGCTTTCCCAGGAAAGTCTCTTGTTTTTTAGAGTATAACTCTCCCCGTTATACAAGTTACAGGCAGTGGTTTGAATCCCAAAGCTTTGGTTGGAGTTTTACACACATTTGCAGTTTTTATTGCTTAAAAATGCTTCCCAGTTCCCTCTGCTGTACACTTTTTTTTATTGTAACTCATAACTTCACAAAGGATGCTTTCCCTGTAAAGTCTCTTGTTTTTTATAGTATAACTCTCCCCGTTATACAAGTTACAGGCATTGGTTTGAATCCCAAAGCTTTGGTTGGAGTTTTACAAACATTTGCAGTTTTTATTGCTGAAACTTTTTCATTTTGACTCATAACTTCACAAAGGATGCTTTCCAAGTAAATTCTCTTGCATTTAAGAGTAAAACTCTCCCCTATATACTAGTTACAGGGAGTGGTTTGAATCCCAAAGCTTTGGTTGGAGTTTTACACACATTTGCTGTTTTTATTACTTAAAAATGCTCCCCATCTCCCTCTGCTGCACACTTTTTATTATTGTAACTCATAACTTCACAAAGGATGCTTTCCCAGGAAAGTCTCTTGTTTTTTTGGAGTAAAACTCTCCCCGTTATCCTAGTTACAGGCAGTGGTTTGAATCCCAAAGCTTTGGTAGGAGTTTTATACACATTTGCAGTTTTTATCGCTTAAAAATGCTTCCCAGCGCCTGCTGTACACTTTTTTTATTTTGACTCAAAACTTCACAAAGGATGCTTTCCCCGTAAATTCTCTTGCTTTTTAGAGTATAACTCTCCCGGTTATACTAGTTACAGGCAGTGGTTTGAATCCCAAAGCTTTGGTTGGAGTTTTACACACATTTGCTGTTTTTATTGCTTAAAAATGCTTCCCAGCGCCTGCTGTACACTTTTTTTATTGTAACTTATAACTTCACAAAGATGCTTTCCCAGTAAATTCTCTTCCTTTTTCGAGTAAAACTCTCCACTTTATACTAGTTACAGGCAGTGGTTTGTATCCCAAAGCTTTGGTTGGAGTTTTACAAACATTTGCAGTTTTTATTGCTGAAAAATGCTTCCCAGCGCCTGCTGTACACTTTTTTTATTTTGACTCATAACTTCACAAAGGATGCTTTCCCAGTACATTCTCTTGCTTTTTAGAGTAAAACTCTACGCTTTATACTAGTTACAGGAAGTGGTTTGAATCCCAAAGCTTTGGTTGGAGTTTTACACACATTTGCAGTTTTTATTGCTTAAAAATGCTTCCCAGCTCCCTCTGCTGTGCACTTTTTTTTATTGTAAGTCATAACTTCACAAAGGATGCTTTCCCAGTAAATTCTCTTGCCTTTTCGAGTAGAAATCTCCCCTTTATACTAGTTACAGGCACTGGTTTTAATCCCAAAGCTTTGGTTGGAGTTTGACACACATTTGCTGTTTTTATTGCTTAAAAATGCTTCGCAGCGCCTGCTTTACACTTTTTGTATTTTCACTTTTAAATTCACAAAGGATGGTTTCCTAGTAAAGTCTCTGGCTTTTTAGAGTAAAACTATCCCCTTTATCCGAGTTACAAGCAGTGGTTTGAATCCCAAAGCTTTGGTTGGAGTTTTACACACATTTGCTGTTTTTATTGCTTAAAAATGCTTCCCAGCGCCTGCTGTACACTTTTTTTATTTTCACTTATAACTTCACAAAGATGCTTTCCCAGTAAATTCTCTTCCTTTTTCGAGTAAAACTCTCCCCTTTATACTAGTTACAGGCAGTGGTTTGTATCCCAAAGCTTTGGTTGGAGTTTTACACACATTTGTAGTTTTTATTTCTTAAAAATGCTTCCCAGCTCCCTCTGCTGTACACTTTTTTTATTTTAACTCATAACTTCACAAAGGATGGTTACCTAGTAAATTCTCTTCCTTTTTCGAGTAAAACTCTCCCCTTTATACTAGTTACAGGCAGTGGTTTGAATCCCAAAGCTTTGGTTGGAGTTTTACAAACATTTGCAGTTTTTATTGCTGAAACTTTTTCATTTTGACTCATAACTTCACAAAGGATGCTTTCCAAGTAAATTCTCTTGTTTTTTAGAGTAAAACTCTCCCCTTTATACCAGTTACAGGCAGTGGTTTGAATCCCAAAGCTTTGGTTGGAGTTTTACACACATTTGCAGTTTTATTGCTTAAAAATGCTTCCCAGCACCTGCTGTACACTTTTTTTTACTTTAACTCATAACTTCACAAAGGATGCTTTCCCAGTAAATTCTCTTGCCTTTTCGAGTAGAATTCTCCCCTTTATACTAGTTACAGGCAGCGGATTGAATCCCAAAGCTTTGGTTGGAGTTTGACACACATTTGCTGTTTTTATTGCTTAAAAATGCTTCGCAGCGCCTGCTGTACACTTCTTGTATTTTCACTTTTAAATTCACAAAGCATGGTTTCCCAGTAAAGTCTCTTGCTTTTTAGAGTAAAACTCTCCTGTTTATCCGAGTTACAAGCAGTGGTTTGAATCCCAAAGCTTTGGTTGGAGTTTTACACACATTTGCTGTTTTTATTGCTTAAAAATGCTTCCCAGCGCCTGCTGTACACTTTTTTTATTTTCACTTATAACTTCACAAAGGATGCTTTCCCAGTAAAGTCTCTTGCTTTTTCGAGTAAAACTCTCCCCTTTATACTAGTTACAGGCAGTGGTTGTAATCCCAAAGCTTTGGTTGGAGTTTTACACACATTTGCTGTTTTTGTGACTTAAAAATGCTCCCCAGCTCCCTCTGTTGTACACTTTTTTTATTGTAACTCATAACTTCACAAAGATGCTTTCCCAGTAAATTCTCTTCCTTTTTCGAGTAAAACTCTCTCCTTTATACTAGTTACAGGCAGGGGATTGAATCCCAAAGCTTTGGTTGGAGTTTGACACACATTTGCTGTTTTTATTGCTTAAAAATGCTTCGCAGCGTCTGCTGTACACTTTTTTATTTTCACTTTTAAATTCACAAAGGATGCTTTTCCAGTAAAGTCTCTTGCTTTTTAGAGTAAAACTCTCCCCTTTATACTAGTTACAGGCAGTGGTTTGAATCCCAAAGCTTTGGTTGGAGTTTTACACACATTTGCAGTTTTTATTGCTTAAAAATGCTCCCCAGCTCCCTCTGCTGTACACTTTTTTTTATTGAAACTCATAACTTCACAAAGTATGCTTTCCAAGTAAATTCTCTTGCATTTTAGAGTAAAACTCTCCCCTTTATACTAGTTACAGGCAGTGGTTTGAATCCCAAAGCTTTGGTTGGAATTTTACACACATTTGCTGTTTTTATTGCTTAAAAATGCTTCCCAGCGCCTGCTGTACACTTTTTTAAATTTTGACTCATAACTTCACAAAGGATGCTTTCCAAGTAAAGTCTCTTGTTTTTTGGAGTATAACTCTCCCCGTTATACTAGTTACGGGCAGTGGTTTTATTCCCAAAGCTTTGGTTGGAGTTTAACACACATTTGCAGTTTTTATTGCTGAAAAATGCTTCCCAGCGCCTGCTGTACACTTTTTTTATTGTAACTTATAACTTCACAAAGATGCTTTCCCAGTAAATTCTCTTGTTTTTTAGAGTAAAACTCTTCCCTTTATACCAGTTACAGGCAGTGGTTTGAATCCCAAAGCTTTGGTTGGAGTTTTACACACATTTGCAGTTTTATTGCTTAAAAATGCTTCCCAGCACCTGCTGTACACTTTTTTTTACTTTAACTCATAACTTCACAAAGGATGCTTTCCCAGTAAATTCTCTTGCCTTTTCGAGTAGAATTCTCCCCTTTATACTAGTTACAGGCAGCGGATTGAATCCCAAAGCTTTGGTTGGAGTTTGACACACATTTGCTGTTTTTATTGCTTAAAAATGCTTCGCAGCGCCTGCTGTACACTTCTTGTATTTTCACTTTTAAATTCACAAAGGATGGTTTCCCAGTAAAGTCTCTTGCTTTTTAGAGTAAAACTCTCCCGTTTATCCGAGTTACAAGCAGTGGTTTGAATCCCAAAGCTTTGGTTGGAGTTTTACACACATTTGCTGTTTTTATTGCTTAAAAATGCTTCCCAGCGCCTGCTGTACACTTTTTTTATTTTCACTTATAACTTCACAAAGGATGCTTTCCCAGTAAAGTCTCTTGCTTTTTCGAGTAAAACTCTCCCCTTTATACTAGTTACAGGCAGTGGTTGTAATCCCAAAGCTTTGGTTGGAGTTTTACACACATTTGCTGTTTTTGTGACTTAAAAATGCTCCCCAGCTCCCTCTGCTGTACACTTTTTTTATTGTAACTCATAACTTCACAAAGATGCTTTCCCAGTAAATTCTCTTCCTTTTTCGAGTAAAACTCTCTCCTTTATACTAGTTACAGGCAGTGGTTTGAATCCCAAAGCTTTGGTTGGAGTTTTACACACATTTGCAGTTTTTATTGCTTAAAAATGCTCCCCAGCTCCCTCTGCTGTACACTTTTTTTTATTGAAACTCATAACTTCACAAAGTATGCTTTCCAAGTAAATTCTCTTGCATTTTAGAGTAAAACTCTCCCCTTTATACTAGTTACAGGCAGTGGTTTGAATCCCAAAGCTTTGGTTGGAATTTTACACACATTTGCTGTTTTTATTGCTTAAAAATGCTTCCCAGCGCCTGCTGTACACTTTTTTAAATTTTGACTCATAACTTCACAAAGGATGCTTTCCAAGTAAAGTCTCTTGTTTTTTGGAGTATAACTCTCCCCGTTATACTAGTTACGGGCAGTGGTTTTATTCCCAAAGCTTTGGTTGGAGTTTAACACACATTTGCAGTTTTTATTGCTGAAAAATGCTTCCCAGCGCCTGCTGTACACTTTTTTTTTTTGACTCATAACTTCACAAAGTATGCTTTCCAAGTAAAGTCTCTTGTTTTTTAGAGTATAACTCTTCCCGTTATACGAGTTACGGGCAGTGGTTTTAATCCCAAAGCTTTGGTTGGAGTTTTACAAACATTTGCAGTTTTTATTGCTGAAAAATGCTTCCCAGCGCCTGCTGTACACTTTTTTTATTTTGACTCATAACTTCACAAAGGATGCTTTCCCAGTACATTCTCTTGCTTTTTAGAGTAAATCTCTACCCTTTATACTAGTTACAGGAAGTGCTTTGAATCCCAAAGCTTTGGTTGGAGTTTTACACACATTTGCAGTTTTTATTTCTTAAAAATGCTTCCCAGCTCCCTCTGCTGTACACTTTTTTTATTGTAACTCATAACTTCACAAAGGATGGTTTCCTAGTAAATTCTCTTGCTTTTTAGAATAAAACTCTCCCCTTTATACTAGTTACAGGCAGTGGTTTGAATCCCAAAGCTTTGGTTGGAGTTTTACAAACATTTGCAGTTTTTATTGCTGAAAAATGCTCCCCAGCTCCCTCTGCTGTACACTTTTTTTTATTGAAACTCATAACTTCACAAAGGATGCTTTCCAAGTAAATTCTCTTGTTTTTTAGAGTGAAACTCTCCCCTTTATACTAGTTACAGGCAGTGGTTTGAATCCCAAAGCTTTGGTTGGAGTTTTACACACATTTGCAGTTTTTATTGCTTAAAAATGCTTCCCAGCACCTGCTGTACACTTTTTTTTTATTTAACTCATAACTTCACAAAGGATGCTTTCCCAGTAAATTATCTTGCCTTTTCGAGTAGAACTCTCCCCTTTATACTAGTTACAGGCTGCGGATTGAATCCCAAAGCTTTGGTTGGAGTTTGAGACACATTTGCTGTTTTTATTGCTTAAAAATGCTTCGCAGCGTCTGCTGTACACTTTTTTATTTTCACTTTTAAATTCACAAAGGATGCTTTCCCAGTAAAGTCTCTTGCTTTTTAGAGTAAAACTCTCCCCTTTATACTAGTTACAGGCAGTGGTTGTAATCCCAAAGCTTTGGTTGGAGTTTTACACACATTTGCTGTTTTTGTGACTTAAAAATGCTCCCCAGCTCCCTCTGCTGTACACTTTTTTTATTGCAACTCATAACTTCACAAAGATGCTTTCCCAGTAAATTCTCTTCCTTTTTCGAGTAAAATGCTCCCCTTTATACTAGTTACAGGCAGTGGTTTGTATCCCAAAGCTTTGGTTGGAGTTTTACACACATTTGCAGTTTTTATTTCTTAAAAATGCTTCCCAGCTCCCTCTGCTGTACACTTTTTTTATTGTAACTCATAACTTCACAAAGGATGGTTTCCTAGTAAATTCTCTTGCTTTTTAGAATAAAACTCTCCCCTTTACACTAGATACAGGCAGTGGTTTGAATCCCAAAGCTTTGGTTGGAGTTTTACAAACATTTGCAGTTTTTATTGCTGAAACTTTTTCATTTTGACTCATAACTTCACAAAGGATGCTTTCCAAGTAAATTCTCTTGTTTTTTAGAGTAAAACTCTCCCCTTTATACTAGTTACAGGCAGCGGATTGAATCCCAAAGCTTTGGTTGGAGTTTGAGACACATTTGCTGTTTTTATTGCTTAAAAATGCTTTGCAGCGTCTGCTGTACACTTTTTTATTTTCACTTTTAAATTCACAAAGGATGCTTTCCCAGTAAAGTCTCTTGCTTTTGAGAGTGAAACTCTCCCCTTTATACTAGTTACAGGCAGTGGTTTTAATCCCAAAGCTTTGGTTGGAGTTTTACACACATTTGCAGTTTTTATTGCTTAAAAATGCTCCCCAGCTCCCTCTGCTGTACACTTTTTTTTATTGAAACTCATAACTTCACAAAGTATGCTTTCCAAGTAAATTCTCTTGCGTTTTAGAGTAAAACTCTCCCCTTTATACTAGTTACAGGCAGTGGTTTGAATCCCAAAGCTTTGGTTGGAGTTTTACACACATTTGCAGTTTTTATTGCTTAAAAATGCTTCCCAGCTCCCTCTGCTGTGCACTTTTTTTTATTGTAAGTCATAACTTCACAAAGGATGCTTTCCCAGTAAATTCTCTTGCCTTTTCGAGTAGAAATCTCCCCTTTATACTCGTTACAGGCACTGGTTTTAATCCCAAAGCTTTGGTTGGAGTTTGACACACATTTGCTGTTTTTATTGCTTAAAAATGCTTCGCAGCGCCTGCTTTACACTTTTTGTATTTTCACTTTTAAATTCACAAAGGATGGTTTCCCAGTAAAGTCTCTGGCTTTTTAGAGTAAAACTATCCCCTTTATCCGAGTTACAAGCAGTGGTTTGAATCCCAAAGCTTTGGTTGGAGTTTTACACACATTTGCTGTTTTTATTGCTTAAAAATGCTTCCCAGCGCCTGCTGTACACTTTTTTTATTTTCACTTATAACTTCACAAAGATGCTTCCCCAGTAAATTCTCTTCCTTTTTCGAGTAAAACTCTCCCCTTTATACTAGTTACAGGCAGTGGTTTGAATCCCAAAGCTTTGGTTGGAGTTTTACAAACATTTGCAGTTTTTTTTGCTGAAACTTTTTCATTTTGACTCATAACTTCACAAAGGATGGTTTCCCAGTAAAGTCTCTTGCTTTTTAGAGTAAAACTCTCCCCTTTATACTAGTTACAGGCAGTGGTTTGTATCCCAAAGCTTTGGTTGGAGTTTTACACACATTTGCAGTTTTTATTGCTTAAAAATGCTTCCCAGTTCCCTCTGCTGTACACTTTTTTTTATTGTAACTCATAACTTCACAAAGGATGCTTTCCCTGTAAAGTCTCTTGTTTTTTATAGTATAACTCTCCCCGTTATACTAGTTACAGGCAGTGGTTTGAATCCCAAAGCTTTGGTTGGAGTTTTACAAACATTTGCAGTTTTTATTGCTGAAACTTTTTCATTTTGACTCATAACTTCACAAAGGATGCTTTCCAAGTAAATTCTCTTGCATTTACTCGTAAAACTCTCCCCTATATACTAGTTACAGGCAGTGGTTTGAATCCCAAAGCTTTGGTTGGAGTTTTACACACATTTGCTGTTTTTATTACTTAAAAATGCTCCCCATCTCCATCTGCTGAACACTTTTTTTTTATTGTAACTCATAACTTCACAAAGGATGCTTTCCAAGTAAATTATCTTGCATTTACTCGTAAAACTCTCCCCTATATACTAGTTACAGGCAGTGGTTTGAATCCCAAAGCTTTGTTTGGAGTTTTACACACATTTGCAGTTTTTATTGCTTAAAAATGCTTCCCAGCTCCCTCTGCTGCACACTTTTTTTATTTTGACTCATAACTTCACAAAGGATGCTTTCCAAGTAAATTCTCTTTCATTTACTCGTAAAACTCTCCCCTTTATACTAGTTACAGGCAGTGATTTGAATCCCAAAGCTTTGGTTGGAGTTTTACACACATTTGCAGTTTTTATTGCTTAAAAATGCTTCCCAGCTCCCTCTGCTGTACACTTTTTTTATTGTAACTCATAACTTCACAAAGGATGCTTTCCCAGTAAAGTCTCTTGTTTTTTTGGAGTAAAACTCTCCCCGTTATCCTAGTTACAGGCAGTGGTTTGAATCCCAAAGCTTTGGTTGGAGTTTTACACACATTTGCAGTTTTTAGCGCTTAAAAATGCTTCCCAGCGCCTGCTGTACACTTTTTTTATTTTGACTCAAAACTTCACAAAGGATGCTTTCCCAGTAAATTCTCTTGCTTTTTAGAGTAAAACTGTCCCCTTTATACTAGTTACAGGCAGTGGTTTGAATCCCAAAGCTTTGGTTGGACTTTTACAAACATTTGCAGTTTTTCTTGCTTAAAAATGCTTCCCAGCGCCTGCTGTACACTTTTTTTTTTTGTAACTCATAACTTCACAAAGATGCTTTCCCAGTAAATTCTCTTGCTTTTTAGAATAAAACTCTCCCCTTTATACGAGTTACAGGCAGTGGTTTGAATCCCAAAGCTTTGGTTGGAGTTTAACAAACATTGGCTGTTTTTATTGCTTAAAAATGCTTCCCAGCGCCTGCTGTACACTTTTTTTATTTTCACTTGTAAATTCACAAAGGATGCTTTCCCAGTAAAGTCTCTTGCTTTTTAGAGTAGAACTCTCCCCTTGATACTAGTTACAGGGAGTGGTTTGAATCCCAAAGCTTTGGTTGGAGTTTTACACATATTTGCTGTTTTTATGACTTAAAAATGCTTCCCAGCACCTGCTGTACAATTTTTTTATTTTGACTCATAACTTCACAAAGGATGCTTTCCCAGTAAATTCTCTTGTTTTTTAGAGTATAACTCTCCCCGTTATACTAGTTACAGGCAGTGGTTTGAATCCCAAAGCTTTGGTTGGAGTTTTACACACATTTGCAGTTTTTATTGCTTAAAAATGCTTCCCAGTTCCCTCTGCTGTACACTTTTTTTTATTGTAACTCATAACTTCACAAAGGATGCTTTCCCTGTAAAGTCTCTTGTTTTTTATAGTATAACTCTCCCCGTTATACTAGTTACAGGCAGTGGTTTGAATCCCAAAGCTTTGGTTGGAGTTTTACAAACATTTGCAGTTTTTATTGCTGAAACTTTTTCATTTTGACTCATAACTTCACAAAGGATGCTTTCCAAGTAAATTCTCTTGCATTTACTCGTAAAACTCTCCCCTATATACTAGTTACAGACAGTGGTTTGAATCCCAAAGCTTTGGTTGGAGTTTTACACACATTTCTTGTTTTTATTGCTTAAAAATGCTTCCCAGCGCCTGCTGTACACTTTTTTTTATTTTGACTAATAACT
Organism: Phycodurus eques; assembly: GCF_024500275.1. Lineage (NCBI taxonomy): Eukaryota > Metazoa > Chordata > Actinopteri > Syngnathiformes > Syngnathidae > Phycodurus > Phycodurus eques. The sequence continues at coordinate 66,428 of NW_026904168.1, read as the reverse complement.
TCAAAAAGGATGCTTTCCCAGGAAAGTCTCTTGTTTTTTTGGAGTAAAACTCTCCCCGTTATCCTAGTTACAGGCAGTGGTTTGAATCCCAAAGCTTTGGTAGGAGTTTTATACACATTTGCAGTTTTTATCGCTTAAAAATGCTTCCCAGCGCCTGCTGTACACTTTTTTTATTTTGACTCAAAACTTCACAAAGGATGCTTTCCCCGTAAATTCTCTTGCTTTTTAGAGTATAACTCTCCCGGTTATACTAGTTACAGGCAGTGGTTTGAATCCCAAAGCTTTGGTTGGAGTTTTACACACATTTGCTGTTTTTATTGCTTAAAAATGCTTCCCAGCGCCTGCTGTACACTTTTTTTATTTTGACTCATAACTTCACAAAGTATGCTTTCCAAGTAAAGTCTCTTGTTTTTTGGAGTATAACTCTTCCCGTTATACTAGTTACGGGCAGTGGTTTTAATCCCAAAGCTTTGGTTGGAGTTTTACAAACATTTGCAGTTTTTATTGCTGAAAAATGCTTCCCAGCGCCTGCTGTACACTTTTTTTATTTTGACTCATAACTTCACAAAGGATGCTTTCCCAGTACATTCTCTTGCTTTTTAGAGTAAAACTCTACGCTTTATACTAGTTACAGGGATTGGTTTGAATCCCAAAGCTTTGGTTGGAGTTTTACACACATTTGTTGTTTTTATTGCTTAAAAATGCTTCCCAGCGCCTGCTGTACACTTTTTTTTATTTTGAATAATAACTTCACAAAGGATGCTTTCCCAGTACATTCTCTTGCTTTTTAGAGTAAAACTCTACGCTTTATACTAGTTACAGGAAGTGGTTTGAATCCCAAAGCTTTGGTTGGAGTTTTACACACATTTGCAGTTTTTATTGCTTAAAAATGCTTCCCAGCTCCCTCTGCTGTGCACTTTTTTTTATTGTAAGTCATAACTTCACAAAGGATGCTTTCCCAGTAAATTCTCTTGCCTTTTCGAGTAGAAATCTCCCCTTTATACTAGTTACAGGCACTGGTTTTAATCCCAAAGCTTTGGTTGGAGTTTGACACACATTTGCTGTTTTTATTGCTTAAAAATGCTTCGCAGCGCCTGCTTTACACTTTTTGTATTTTCACTTTTAAATTCACAAAGGATGGTTTCCCAGTAAAGTCTCTGGCTTTTTAGAGTAAAACTATCCCCTTTATCCGAGTTACAAGCAGTGGTTTGAATCCCAAAGCTTTGGTTGGAGTTTTACACACATTTGCTGTTTTTATTGCTTAAAAATGCTTCCCAGCGCCTGCTGTACACTTTTTTTATTTTCACTTATAACTTCACAAAGATGCTTTCCCAGTAAATTCTCTTCCTTTTTCGAGTAAAACTCTCCCCTTTATACTAGTTACAGGCAGTGGTTTGTATCCCAAAGCTTTGGTTGGAGTTTTACACACATTTGTAGTTTTTATTTCTTAAAAATGCTTCCCAGCTCCCTCTGCTGTACACTTTTTTTATTTTAACTCATAACTTCACAAAGGATGGTTACCTAGTAAATTCTCTTCCTTTTTCGAGTAAAACTCTCCCCTTTATACTAGTTACAGGCAGTGGTTTGAATCCCAAAGCTTTGGTTGGAGTTTTACAAACATTTGCAGTTTTTATTGCTGAAACTTTTTCATTTTGACTCATAACTTCACAAAGGATGCTTTCCAAGTAAATTCTCTTGTTTTTTAGATTAAAACTCTCCCCTTTATACCAGTTACAGGCAGTGGTTTGAATCCCAAAGCTTTGGTTGGAGTTTTACACACATTTGCAGTTTTATTGCTTAAAAATGCTTCCCAGCACCTGCTGTACAGTTTTTTTTACTTTAACTCATAACTTCACAAAGGATGCTTTCCCAGTAAATTCTCTTGCCTTTTCGAGTAGAATTCTCCCCTTTATACTAGTGACAGGCAGCGGATTGAATCCCAAAGCTTTGGTTGGAGTTTGACACACATTTGCTGTTTTTATTGCTTAAAAATGCTTCGCAGCGTCTGCTGTACACTTGTTTATTTTCACTTTTAAATTCACAAAGGATGCTTTCCCAGTAAAGTCTCTTGCTTTTTAGAGTAAAACTCTCCCCTTTATACTAGTTACAGGCAGTGGTTTGAATCCCAAAGCTTTGGTTGAAGTTTTACACACATTTGCAGTTTTTATTGCTTAAAAATGCTCCCCAGCTCCCTCTGCTGTACACTTTTTTTAATTGAAACTCATAACTTCACAAAGTATGCTTTCCAAGTAAATTCTCTTGCATTTTAGAGTAAAACTCTCCCCTTTATACTAGTTACAGGCAGTGGTTTGAATCCCAAAGCTTTGGTTGGAATTTTACACACATTTGCTGTTTTTATTGCTTAAAAATGCTTCCCAGCGCCTGCTGTACACTTTTTTAATTTTGACTCATAACTTCACAAAGGATGCTTTCCAAGTAAAGTCTCTTGTTTTTTGGAGTATATCTCTCCCCGTTTTACTAGTTACGGGCAGTGGTTTTATTCCCAAAGCTTTGGTTGGAGTTTAACACACATTTGCAGTTTTTATTGCTGAAAAATGCTTCCCAGCGCCTGCTGTACACTTTTTTTATTTTGACTCATAACTTCACAAAGTATGCTTTCCAAGTAAAGTCTCTTGTTTTTTGGAGTATAACTCTTCCCGTTATACGAGTTACGGGCAGTGGTTTTAATCCCAAAGCTTTGGTTGGAGTTTTACAAACATTTGCAGTTTTTATTGCTGAAAAATGCTTCCCAGCGCCTGCTGTACACTTTTTTTATTTTGACTCATAACTTCACAAAGGATGCTTTCCCAGTACATTCTCTTGCTTTTTAAAGTAAATCTCTACCCTTTATACTAGTTACAGGAAGTGCTTTGAATCCCAAAGCTTTGGTTGGAGTTTTACAAACATTTGCAGTTTTTATTGCTGAAACTTTTTCATTTTGACTCATAACTTCACAAAGGATGCTTTCCAAGTAAATTCTCTTGTTTTTTAGAGTAAAACTCTCCCCTTTATACCAGTTACAGGCAGTGGTTTGAATCCCAAAGCTTTGGTTGGAGTTTTACACATATTTGCAGTTTTATTGCTTAAAAATGCTTCCCAGCACCTGCTGTACACTTTTTTTTACTTTAACTCATAACTTCACAAAGGATGCTTTCCCAGTAAATTCTCTTGCCTTTTCGAGTAGAATTCTCCCCTTTATACTAGTTACAGGCAGCGGATTGAATCCCAAAGCTTTGGTTGGAGTTTGACACACATTTGCTGTTTTTATTGCTTAAAAATGCTTCGCAGCGCCTGCTGTACACTTCTTGTATTTTCACTTTTAAATTCACAAAGGATGGTTTCCCAGTAAAGTCTCTTGCTTTTTAGAGTAAAACTATCCCGTTTATCCGAGTTACAAGCAGTGGTTTGAATCCCAAAGCTTTGGTTGGAGTTTTACACACATTTGCTGTTTTTATTGCTTAAAAATGCTTCCCAGCGCCTGCTGTACACTTTTTTTATTTTCACTTATAACTTCACAAAGGATGCTTTCCCAGTAAAGTCTCTTGCTTTTTCGAGTAAAACTCTCCCCTTTATACTAGTTACAGGCAGTGGTTGTAATCCCAAAGCTTTGGTTGGAGTTTTACACACATTTGCTGTTTTTGTGACTTAAAAATGCTCCCCAGCTCCCTCTGCTGTACACTTTTTTTTATTGTAACTCATAACTTCACAAAGATGCTTTCCCAGTAAATTCTCTTCCTTTTTCGAGTAAAACTCTCCCCTTTATACTAGTTACAGGCAGCGGATTGAATCCCAAAGCTTTGGTTGGAGTTTTACACACATTTGCTGTTTTTATGACTTAAAAATGCTTCCCAGCACCTGCTGTACAATTTTTTTATTTTGACTCATAACTTCACAAAGGATGCTTTCCCAGTAAATTCTCTTGCATTTCAGAGTAAAACTCTCCCCTTTATACTAGTTACAGGCAGTGGTTTGAATCCCAAAGCTTTGGTTGGAGTTTTACACACATTTGTTGTTTTTATTGCTTAAAAATGCTTCCCAGCGCCTGCTGTACACTTTTTTTTATTTTGAATAATAACTTCAAAAAGGATGCTTTCCCAGGAAAGTCTCTTGTTTTTTAGAGTATAACTCTCCCCGTTATACTAGTTACAGGCAGTGGTTTGAATCCCAAAGCTTTGGTTGGAGTTTTACACACATTTGCAGTTTTTATTGCTTAAAAATGCTTCCCAGTTCCCTCTGCTGTACACTTTTTTTTTATTGTAACTCATAACTTCACAAAGGATGCTTTCCCTGTAAAGTCTCTTGTTTTTTATAGTATAACTCTCCCCGTTATACTAGTTACAGGCAGTGGTTTGAATCCCAAAGCTTTGGTTGGAGTTTTACAAACATTTGCAGTTTTTATTGCTGAAACTTTTTCATTTTGACTCATAACTTCACAAAGGATGCTTTCCAAGTAAATTCTCTTGCATTTAAGAGTAAAACTCTCCCCTATATACTAGTTACAGGCAGTGGTTTGAATCCCAAAGCTTTGGTTGGAGTTTTACACACATTTGCTGTTTTTATTACTTAAAAATGCTCCCCATCTCCCTCTGCTGAACACTTTTTTTTATTGTAACTCATAACTTCACAAAGGATGCTTTCCAAGTAAATTATCTTGCATTTACTCGTAAAACTCTCCCCTATATACTAGTTACAGGCAGTGGTTTGAATCCCAAAGCTTTGTTTGGAGTTTTACACACATTTGCAGTTTTTATTGCTTAAAAATGCTTCCCAGCTCCCTCTGCTGCACACTTTTTTTATTTTGACTCATAACTTCACAAAGGATGCTTTCCAAGTAAATTATCTTGCATTTACTCGTAAAACTCTCCCCTATATACTAGTTACAGACAGTGGTTTGAATCCCAAAGCTTTGGTTGGAGTTTTACACACATTTCTTGTTTTTATTGCTTAAAAATGCTTCCCAGCGCCTGCTGTACACTTTTTTTTATTTTGACTAATAACTTCAAAAAGGATGCTTTCCCAGGAAAGTCTCTTGTTTTTTTGGAGTAAAACTCTCCCCGTTATCCTAGTTACAGGCAGTGGTTTGAATCCCAAAGCTTTGGTAGGAGTTTTATACACATTTGCAGTTTTTATCGCTTAAAAATGCTTCCCAGCGCCTGCTGTACACCTTTTTTATTTTGACTCAAAACTTCACAAAGGATGCTTTCCCCGTAAATTCTCTTGCTTTTTAGAGTATAACTCTCCCGGTTATACTAGTTACAGGCAGTGGTTTGAATCCCAAAGCTTTGGTTGGAGTTTTACACACATTTGCTGTTTTTATTGCTTAAAAATGCTTCCCAGCGCCTGCTGTACACTTTTTTTATTTTGACTCATAACTTTACAAAGTATGCTTTCCAAGTAAAGTCTCTTGTTTTTTGGAGTATAACTCTTCCCGTTATACTAGTTACGGGCAGTGGTTTTAATCCCAAAGCTTTGGTTGGAGTTTTACAAACATTTGCAGTTTTTATTGCTGAAAAATGCTTCCCAGCGCCTGCTGTACACTTTTTTTATTTTGACTCATAACTTCACAAAGGATGCTTTCCCAGTACATTCTCTTGCTTTTTAGAGTAAAACTCTACGCTTTATACTAGTTACAGGAAGTGGTTTGAATCCCAAAGCTTTGGTTGGAGTTTTACACACATTTGCAGTTTTTATTGCTTAAAAATGCTTCCCAGCTCCCTCTGCTGTGCACTTTTTTTTATTGTAAGTCATAACTTCACAAAGGATGCTTTCCCAGTAAATTCTCTTGCCTTTTCGAGTAGAAATCTCCCCTTTATACTAGTTACAGGCACTGGTTTTAATCCCAAAGCTTTGGTTGGAGTTTGACACACATTTGCTGTTTTTATTGCTTAAAAATGCTTCGCAGCGCCTGCTTTACACTTTTTGTATTTTCACTTTTAAATTCACAAAGGATGGTTTCCCAGTAAAGTCTCTGGCTTTTTAGAGTAAAACTATCCCCTTTATCCGAGTTACAAGCAGTGGTTTGAATCCCAAAGCTTTGGTTGGAGTTTTACACACATTTGCTGTTTTTATTGCTTAAAAATGCTTCCCAGCGCCTGCTGTACACTTTTTTTATTTTCACTTATAACTTCACAAAGATGCTTTCCCAGTAAATTCTCTTCCTTTTTCGAGTAAAACTCTCCCCTTTATACTAGTTACAGGCAGTGGTTTGTATCCCAAAGCTTTGGTTGGAGTTTTACACACATTTGCAGTTTTTATTTCTTAAAAATGCTTCCCAGCTCCCTCTGCTGTACACTTTTTTTATTTTAACTCATAACTTCACAAAGGATGGTTACCTAGTAAATTCTCTTCCTTTTTCGAGTAAAACTCTCCCCTTTATACTAGTTACAGGCAGTGGTTTGAATCCCAAAGCTTTGGTTGGAGTTTTACAAACATTTGCAGTTTTTATTGCTGAAACTTTTTCATTTTGACTCATAACTTCACAAAGGATGCTTTCCAAGTAAATTCTCTTGTTTTTTAGAGTAAAACTCTCCCCTTTATACCAGTTACAGGCAGTGGTTTGAATCCCAAAGCTTTTGTTGGAGTTTTACACACATTTGCAGTTTTTATTGCTTAAAAATGCTTCCCAGCACCTGCTGTACACTTTTTTTTACTTTAACTCATAACTTCACAAAGGATGCTTTCCCAGTAAAGTCTCTTGCTTTTTAGAGTAAAACTCTCCCCTTTATCCGAGTTACAAGCAGTGGTTTGAATCCCAAAGCTTTGGTTGGAGTTTGAGACACATTTGCTGTTTTTATTGCTTAAAAATGCTTCGCAGCGCCTGCTGTACACTTTTTTTATTTTCACTTATAACTTCACAAAGGATGCTTTCCCAGTAAAGTCTCTTGCTTTTTCGAGTAAAACTCTCCCCTTTATACTAGTTACAGGCAGTGGTTTGTATCCCAAAGCTTTGGTTGGAGTTTTACACACATTTGCAGTTTTTATTTCTTAAAAATGCTTCCCAGCTCCCTCTGCTGTACACTTTTTTTATTGTAACTCATAACTTCACAAAGGATGGTTTCCGAGTAAATTCTCTTGCTTTTTAGAATAAAACTCTCCCCTTTATACTAGTTACAGGCAGTGGTTTGAATCCCAAAGCTTTGGTTGGAGTTTTACAAACATTTGCAGTTTTTATTGCTGAAACATTTTCATTTTGACTCATAACTTCACAAAGGATGCTTTCCAAGTAAATTCTCTTGTTTTTTAGAGTAAAACTCTCCCCTTTATACTAGTTACAGGCATTGGTTTGAATCCCAAAGCTTTGGTTGGAGTTTTACACACATTTGCAGTTTTTATTGCTTAAAAATGCTTCCCAGCACCTGCTGTACACTTTTTTTTACTTTAACTCATAACTTCACAAAGGATGCTTTCCCAGTAAATTATCTTGCCTTTTCGAGTAGAACTCTCCCCTTTATACTAGTTACAGGCAGCGGATTGAATCCCAAAGCTTTGGTTGGAGTTTGAGACACATTTGCTGTTTTTATTGCTTAAAAATGCTTCGCAGCGTCTGCTGTACACTTTTTTATTTTCACTTTTAAATTCACAAAGGATGCTTTCCCAGTAAAGTCTCTTGCTTTTTAGAGTAAAACTCTCCCCTTTATACTAGTTACAGGCAGTGGTTTGAATCCCAAAGCTTTGGTTGGAGTTTTACACACATTTGCAGTTTTTATTGCTTAAAAATGCTCCCCAGCTCCCTCTGCTGTACACTTTTTTTTATTGAAACTCATAACTTCACAAAGTATGCTTTCCAAGTAAATTCTCTTGCGTTTTAGAGTAAAACTCTCCCCTTTATACTAGTTACAGGCAGTGGTTTGAATCCCAAAGCTTTGGTTGGAGTTTTACACACATTTGCTGTTTTTATTGCTTAAAAATGCTTCCCAGCGCCTGCTGTACACTTTTTTTAAATTTTGACTCATAACTTCACAAAGGATGCTTTCCAAATAAAGTCTCTTGTTTTTTGGAGTATAACTCTCCCCGTTATACTAGTTACGGGCAGTGGTTTTATTCCCAAAGCTTTGGTTGGAGTTTTACACACATTTGCAGTTTTTATTGCTTAAAAATGCTTCCCAGCTCCCTCTGCTGTACACTTTTTTTATTGTAACTCATAACTACACAAAGGATGCTTTCCCAGTAAATTCTCTTGCTTTTGAGAATAAAACTCTCCCCTTTATACTAGTTACAGGCAGTGGTTTGAATCCCAAAGCTTTGGTTGGAGTTTTACACACATTTGCAGTTTCTATTGCTTAAAAATGCTTCCCAGCTCCCTCTGCTGTACACTTTTTTTATTGTAACTCATAACTTCACAAAGGATGGTTTCCCAGTAAATTTTCTTGCTTTTTAGAATAAAACTCTCCCCTTTATACTAGTTACAGGCAGTGATTTGAATCCCAAAGCTTTGGTTGGAGTTTTACAAACATTTGCTGTTTTTTTTGCTTAAAAATGCTACCCAGCTCCCTCTGCTGTATACTTTTTTTATTGAAACTCATAACTTCACAAAGGATGCTTTCCCAGTAAACTATCTTGCTTTTTAGAGTAGAACTCTCCCCTTTATACTAGTTACAGGCAGTGGTTTGAATCCCAAAGCTTTGGTTGGAATTTAACAAACATTTGCTGTTTTTATTGCTTAAAAATGCTCCCCAGCTCCCTCTGCTGTACACTTTTTTTATTGAAACTCCTAACTTCACAAAGTATGCTTTCCAAGTAAATTCTCTTGCATTTTAGAGTAAAACTCTCCCCTTTATACTAGTTACAGGCAGTGGTTTGAATCCCAAAACTTTGGTTGGAATTTTACACACATTTGCTGTTTTTATTGCTTAAAAATGCTTCCCAGCGCCTGCTGTACACTTTTTTTAATTTTGACTCATAACTTCACAAAGGATGCTTTCCAAGTAAAGTCTCTTGTTTTTTGGAGTATAACTCTCCCCGTTATACTAGTTACGGGCAGTGGTTTTATTCCCAAAGCTTTGGTTGGAGTTTAACACACATTTGCAGTTTTTATTAATGAAAAATGCTTCCCAGCGCCTGCTGTACACTTTTTTTATTTTGACTCATAACTTCACAAAGTATGCTTTCCAAGTAAAGTCTCTTGTTTTTTGGAGTATAACTCTTCCCGTTATACGAGTTACGGGCAGTGGTTTTAATCCCAAAGCTTTGGTTGGAGTTTTACAAACATTTGCAGTTTTTATTGCTGAAAAATGCTTCCCAGCGCCTGCTGTACACTTTTTTTATTTTGACTCATAACTTCACAAAGGATGCTTTCCCAGTACATTCTCTTGCTTTTTAGAGTAAATCTCTACCCTTTATACTAGTTACAGGCAGCGGATTGAATCCCAAAGCTTTGGTTGGAGTTTGACACACATTTACTGTTTTTATTGCTTAAAAATGCTTCGCAGCGCCTGCTGTACACTTCTTGTATTTTCACTTTTAAATTCACAAAGGATGGTTTCCCAGTAAAGTCTCTTGCTTTTTAGAGTAAAACTCTCCCCTTTATCCGAGTTACAAGCAGTGGTTTGAATCCCAAAGCTTTGGTTGGAGTTTTACACACATTTGCTGTTTTTATTGCTTAAAAATGCTTCCCAGCGCCTGCTGTACACTTTTTTTATTTTCACTTATAACTTCACAAAGGATGCTTTCCCAGTAAAGTCTCTTGCTTTTTCGAGTAAAACTCTCCCCTTTATACTAGTTACAGGCAGTGGTTTGTATCCCAAAGCTTTGGTTGGAGTTTTACACACATTTGCAGTTTTTATTTCTTAAAAATGCTTCCCAGCTCCCTCTGCTGTACACTTTTTTTATTGTAACTCATAACTTCACAAAGGATGGTTTCCTAGTAAATTCTCTTGCTTTTTAGAATAAAACTCTCCCCTTTATACTAGTTACAGGCAGTGGTTTGAATCCCAAAGCTTTGGTTGGAGTTTTACAAACATTTGCAGTTTTTATTGCTGAAACTTTTTCATTTTGACTCATAACTTCACAAAGGATGCTTTCCAAGTAAATTCTCTTGTTTTTTAGAGTAAAACTCTCCCCTTTATACTAGTTACAGGCATTGGTTTGAATCCCAAAGCTTTGGTTGGAGTTTTACACACATTTGTAGTTTTTATTGCTTAAAAATGTTTCCCAGCACCTGCTGTACACTTTTTTTTACTTTAACTCATAACTTCACAAAGGATGCTTTCCCAGTAAATTATCTTGCCTTTTCGAGTAGAACTCTCCCCTTTAAACTAGTTACAGGCAGCGGATTGAATCCCAAAGCTTTGGTTGGAGTTTGAGACACATTTGCTGTTTTTATTGCTTAAAAATGCTTCGCAGCGTCTGCTGTACACTTTTTTATTTTCACTTTTAAATTCACAAAGGATGCTTTCCCAGTAAAGTCTCTTGCTTTTTAGAGTAAAACTCTCCCCTTTATACTAGTTACAGGCAGTGGTTTGAATCCCAAAGCTTTGGTTGGAGTTTTACACACATTTGCAGTTTTTATTGCTTAAAAATGCTCCCCAGCTCCCTCTGCTGTACACGTTTTTTTATTGAAACTCATAACTTCACAAAGTATGCTTTCCAAGTAAATTCTCTTGCGTTTTAGAGTAAAACTCTCCCCTTTATACTAGTTACAGGCAGTGGTTTGAATCCCAAAGCTTTGGTTGGAGTTTTACACACATTTGCTGTTTTTATTGCTTAAAAATGCTTCCCAGCGCCTGCTGTACACTTTTTTTAAATTTTGACTCATAACTTCACAAAGGATGCTTTCCAAATAAAGTCTCTTGTTTTTTGGAGTATAACTCTCCCCGTTATACTAGTTACGGGCAGTGGTTTTATTCCCAAAGCTTTGGTTGGAGTTTTACACACATTTGCAGTTTTTATTGCTTAAAAATGCTTCCCAGCTCCCTCTGCTGTACACTTTTTTTATTGTAACTCATAACTACACAAAGGATGCTTTCCCAGTAAATTCTCTTGCTTTTGAGAATAAAACTCTCCCCTTTATACTAGTTACAGGCAGTGGTTTGAATCCCAAAGCTTTGGTTGGAGTTTTACACACATTTGCAGTTTCTATTGCTTAAAAATGCTTCCCAGCTCCCTCTGCTGTACACTTTTTTTATTGTAACTCATAACTTCACAAAGGATGGTTTCCCAGTAAATTTTCTTGCTTTTTAGAATAAAACTCTCCCCTTTATACTAGTTACAGGCAGTGATTTGAATCCCAAAGCTTTGGTTGGAGTTTTACAAACATTTGCTGTTTTTATTGCTTAAAAATGCTACCCAGCTCCCTCTGCTGTATACTTTTTTTATTGAAACTCATAACTTCACAAAGAATGCTTTCCCAGTAAACTATCTTGCTTTTTAGAGTAGAACTCTCCCCTTTATACTAGTTACAGGCAGTGGTTTGAATCCCAAAGCTTTGGTTGGAATTTAACAAACATTTGCTGTTTTTATTGCTTAAAAATGCTCCCCAGCTCCCTCTGCTGTACACTTTTTTTATTGAAACTCCTAACTTCACAAAGTATGCTTTCCAAGTAAATTCTCTTGCATTTTAGAGTAAAACTCTCCCCTTTATACTAGTTACAGGCAGTGGTTTGAATCCCAAAGCTTTGGTTGGAGTTTTACACACATTTACTGTTTTTATTGCTTAAAAATGCTTCCCAGCACCGACTGTACACATTCTTTTTTTTTACTCAAAACTTCACAAAGGATGATTTCCAAGTAAATTCTCTTGCATTTTCGAGTAAAACTCTCCCCTTTATACTAGTTACAGGCAGTGGTTTGAATCCAAAAGCTTTGGTTGGAGTTTTACACACATTTGCAGTTGTTATTGCTTAAAAATGCTTCCCACCTCCCTCTGCTGTACACTTTTTTTATTGTAACTCATACCTTCCCAAAGGATGCTTTCCCAGAAAATTCTCTTGCTTTTTAGAGGAAAACTCTCCCCTTTATACTAGTTACAGGCAGTGGTTTGAATCCCAAAGTTTTGGTTGGAGTTTTACACACATTTGCTGTTTTTATTGCTTAAAAATGCTTCCCAGCGCCTGCTGTACACTTTTTTTTTTTGTAACTCATAACTTCACAAAGATGCTTTCCCAGTAAATTCTCTTGCTTTTTAGAATAAAACTCTCCCCTTTATACGAGTTATAGGCAGTGGTTTGAATCCCAAAGCTTTGGTTGGAGTTTAACAAACATTGGCTGTTTTTATTGCTTAAAAATGCTTCCCAGCGCCTGCTGTACACTTTTTTTAATTTTGACTCATAACTTCACAAATGATGCTTTCCAAGTAAAGTCTCTTGTTTTTTGGAGTATAACTCTCCCCGTTATACTAGTTACGGGCAGTGGTTTGAATCCCAAAGCTTTGGTTGGAGTTTTACACACATTTGCAGTTTTTATTGCTGAAAAATGCTTCCCAGCGCGTGCTGTACACTTTTTTTATTTTGACTCATAACTTCACAAAGGATGCTTTCCCAGTACATTCTCTTGCTTTTTAGAGTATAACTCTCCCCTTTATACTAGTTACAGGCAGTGGTTTGAATCCCAAAGCTTTGGTTGGAGTTTTACACACAGTTTGCAGTTTTTATTGCTTAAAAATGCTTCCCAGCTCCCTCTGCTGTACACTTTTTTTATTGAAACTCATGACTTCACAAAGGATGCTTTCCCAGTAAAGTCTCTTGCTTTTTAGAGTAAAACTCTCCCCTTTATACGAGTTACAGGCAGTGGTTTGAATCCCAAAGCTTTGGTTGGAGTTTAACAAACATTTGCTGTTTTTATTGCTTAAAAATGCTCCCCAGCTCCCTCTGCTGTACACTTGTTTTATTGAAACTCATAACTTCACAAAGTATGCTTTCCAAGTAAATTCTCTTGCATTTTAGAGTAAAACTCTCCCCTTTATACTAGTTACAGGCAGTGGTTTGAATCCAAAAGCTTTGGTTGGAGTTTTATAAACATTTGCAGTTTTTATTGCTGAAAAATCCTTCCCAGCGCCTGCTGTCCACTTTTTTAAATTTTGAATCATAACTTCACAAAGGATGCTTTCCAAGTAAAGTCTCTTGTTTTTTGGAGTATAACTCTCCCCGTTATACTAGTTACGGGCAGTGGTTTGAATGCCAAAGCTTTGGTTGGAGTTTTACACACATTTGCTGTTTTTATGACTTAAAAATGCTCCCCAGCTCCCTCTGCTGTACACCTTTTTTATTGTAACTCATAACTTCACAAAGGATGATTTCCAAGTAAATTCTCTTGCATTTTAGAGTAAAACGCTACCCTTTATACTAGTTACAGGCAGTGGTTTGAATCCCAAAGCTTTGGTTGGAGTTTTACACACATTTGCAGTTTTTATTGCTTAAAAATGCTTCCCAGCACCGACTGTACACATTCTTTTTTTTGACTCAAAACTTCACAAAGGATGATTTCCAAGTAAATTCTCTTGCATTTTAGAGTAAAACTCTCCCCTTTATACTAGTTACAGGCAGTGGTTTGAATCCCAAAGCTTTGGTTGGAGTTTTACAAACATTTGCAGTTTTTATTGCTGAAAAATCCTTCCCAGTGTCTGCTGTACACTTTTTTTTATTTTGACTCATAACTTCACAAAGGATGCTTTCCCAGTAAAGTCTCTTGCTTTTTAGAGTAAAACTCTCCCCGTTATACGAGTTACAGGCAGTGGTTTGAATCCCAAAGCTTTGGTTGAAGTTTAACAAACATTTGCTTTTTTTATTGCTTAAAAATGCTCCCCAGCTCCCTCTGCTGTACACTTTTTTTATTGAAACTCATAACTTCACAAAGTATGCTTTCCAAGTAAATTCTCTTGCATTTTAGAGTAAAACTCTCTCCTTTATACTATTTACAGGCAGTGGTTTGAATCCCAAAGCTTTGGTTGGAGTTTTACAATCATTTGCAGATTTTATTGCTGAAAAATCCTTCCCAGCGTCTGCTGTACACTCTTTTTTATTTTGACTCATAACTTCACAAAGGATGCTTTCCAAGTAAATTCTCTTGCATTTTCGAGTAAAACTCTCCCCTTTATACTAGTTACAGGCAGTGGTTTGAATCTCAAAGCTTTGGTTGGAGTTTTACAAACATTTTTAGTTTTTATTGCTTAAAAATGCTTCCCAGCGCCTGCTGTTCACTTTCTTTTATTGTAACTCATAACTTCACAAAGGATGTTTTCCCAGTAAATTCTCTTGCTTTTTAGAGTAAAACTCTCCCCTTTATACTAGTTACAGGCAGTGGTTTGAATCCCAAAGCTTTGGTTGGAGTTTTACACACATTTGCAGTTTTTATTGCTTAAAAATGCTTCCCAGCTCCCTCTGCTGTACACTTTTTTTATTGAAACTCATAACTTCACAAAGTATGCTTTCCAAGTAAATTCTCTTGCATTTTAGAGTAAAACTCTCCCCTTTATACTAGTTACAGGCAGTGGTTTGAATCCCAAAGCTTTGGTTGGAGTTTTACAAACATTTGCAGTTTTTATTGCTGAAAAATCCTTCCCAGTGTCTGCTGTACACTTTTTTTTATTTTGACTCATAACTTCACAAAGGATGCTTTCCCAGTAAATTCTCTTGCATTTTCGAGTAAAACTCTCCCCTTTATACTAGTTACAGGCAGTGGTTTGAATCCCAAAGCGTTGGTTGGAGTTTTACACACATTTGCTGTATTTATTGCTTAAAGATGCTTCCCACCGCCTGCTGTACACTTTTTAAAATTTTGACTCATAACTTCACAAAGGATGCTTTCCCAGTAAAGTCTCTTGCTTTTTAGAGTAAAACTCTCCCCGTTATACGAGTTACAGGCAGTGGTTTGAATCCCAAAGCTTTGGTTGAAGTTTAACAAACATTTGCTTTTTTTATTGCTTAAAAATGCTCCCCAGCTCCCTCTGCTGTACACTTTTTTTATTGAAACTCATAACTTCACAAAGTATGCTTTCCAAGTAAATTCTCTTGCATTTTAGAGTAAAACTCTCTCCTTTATACTAGTTACAGGCAGTGGTTTGAATCCCAAAGCTTTGGTTGGAGTTTTACAATCATTTGCAGATTTTATTGCTGAAAAATCCTTCCCAGCGTCTGCTGTACACTTTTTTTTATTTTGACTCATAACTTCACAAAGGATGCTTTCCAAGTAAATTCTCTTGCATTTTCGAGTAAAACTCTCCCCTTTATACTAGTTACAGGCAGTGGTTTGAATCCCAAAGCTTTGGTTGGAATTTTACACACATTTGCTGTTATTATGACTTAAAAATGCTCCCCAGCTCCCTCTGCTGTACACTTTTTTTATTGTAACTCATAACTTCACGAAGATGCTTTCCCAGTAAATTCTCTATCTTTTTTGAGTAAAACTCTCCCCTTTATACTAGTTACATGCAGTGGTTTGAATCCCAAAGCTTTGGTTGGAGTTTTACACACATTTGCAGTTTTTATTGCTTAAAAATGCTTCCCAGCTCCCTCTGCTGTACACTTTTTTTTATTGTAACTCATAACTTCACAAAGGATGATTTCCCAGTAAGTTCTCTTGCTTTTTAGAGTAAAACTCTCCCCTTTATACTAGTTACAGGCAGTGGTTTGAATCCCAAAGCTTTGGTTGGAGTTTAACAAACATTTGCTGTTTTTATTGCTTAAAAATGCTCCCCAGCTCCCTCTGCTGTACACTTTTTTTGAAACTCATAACTTCACAAAGGATGCTTTCCAAGTAAAGTCTCTTGTTTTTTGGAGTATAACTCTCCCCGTTATACTAGTTACAGGCAGTGGTTTGAATCCCAAAGCTTTGGTTGGAGTTTTACAAACATTTGCAGTTTTTATTGCTTAAAAATGCTTCCCAGCACCTGCTGTACACTTTTTTTATTGTAATTCATAACTTCACAAAGGATTGTTTCCCATTAAATTTTCTTGCTTTTTAGAATAAAACTCTCCCCTTTATACTAGTTACAGGCAGTGGTTTGAATCCCAAAGCTTTGGCTGGAGTTTTACAAACATTTGCAGTTTTTATTGCTGAAACTTTTTCATTTTCACTCATAACTTCACATAGGATGCTTTCCAAGTAAATTCTCTTGCATTTAAGAGTAAAACTCTCCCCTTTATAATAGTTACAGGCAGTGGTTTGAATCCCAAAGATTTTGGTTGGAGTTTTACACACATTTGCAGTTTTTATTGCTTAAAAATGCTTCCCACCTCCCTCTGCTGTACACTTTTTTTATTGTAACTCATAACTTCCCAAAGGATGCTTTCCCAGTACATTCTCTTGCTTTTTAGAGTAAAACTCTACCCTTTATACTAGTTACAGGCAGTGGTTTGAATCCCAAAGCTTTGGTTGGACTTTTACAAACATTTGCAGTTTTTCTTGCTTAAAAATGCTTCCCAGCGCCTGCTGTTCACTTTTTTTATTTTGACTCATAACTTCACAAAGGATGCTTTCCCAGTAAATTATCTTGCCTTTTCGAGTAGAACTCTCCCATTTATACTAGTTACAGGCAGCGGATTGAATCCCAAAGCTTTGGTTGGAGTTTGAGACACATTTGCTGTTTTTATTGCTTAAAAATGCTTCGCAGCGTCTGCTGTACACTTTTTTATTTTCACTTTTAAATTCACAAAGGATGCTTTCCCAGTAAAGTCTCTTGCTTTTTAGAGTAAAACTCTCCCCTTTATACTAGTTACAGGCAGTGGTTTGAATCCCAAAGCTTTGGTTGGAGTTTTACACACATTTGCAGTTTTTATTGCTTAAAAATGCTCCCCAGCTCCCTCTGCTGTACACTTTTTTTTATTGAAACTCATAACTTCACAAAGTATGCTTTCCAAGTAAATTCTCTTGCGTTTTAGAGTAAAACTCTCCCCTTTATACTAGTTACAGGCAGTGGTTTGAATCCCAAAGCTTTGGTTGGAGTTTTACACACATTTGCTGTTTTTATTGCTTAAAAATGCTTCCCAGCGCCTGCTGTACACTTTTTGTAAATTTTGACTCATAACTTCACAATAGATGCTTTCCAAATAAAGTCTCTTGTTTTTTGGAGTATAACTCTCCCCGTTATACTAGTTACGGGCAGTGGTTTTATTCCCAAAGCTTTGGTTGGAGTTTTACACACATTTGCAGTTTTTATTGCTTAAAAATGCTTCCCAGCTCCCTCTGCTGTACACTTTTTTTATTGTAACTCATAACTTCACAAAGATGCTTTCCCAGTAAATTTTCTTGCTTTTTAGAATAAAACTCTCCCCTTTATACTAGTTACAGGCAGTGATTTGAATCCCAAAGCTTTGGTTGGAGTTTTACAAACATTTGCTGTTTTTATTGCTTAAAAATGCTACCCAGCTCCCTCTGCTGTACACTTTTTTTTATTGAAACTCATAACTTCACAAAGGATGCTTTCCCAGTAAACTATCTTGCTTTTTAGAGTAGAACTCTCCCCTTTATACTAGTTACAGGCAGTGGTTTGAATCCCAAAGCTTTGGTTGGAATTTAACAAACATTTGCTGTTTTTATTGCTTAAAAATGCTCCCCAGCTCCCTCTGCTGTACACTTTTTTTATTGAAACTCCTAACTTCACAAAGTATGCTTTCCAAGTAAATTCTCTTGCATTTTAGAGTAAAACTCTCCCCTTTATACTAGTTACAGGCAGTGGTTTGAATCCCAAAGCTTTGGTTGGAGTTTTACACACATTTGCTGTTTTTATTGCTTAAAAATGCTTCCCAGCACCGACTGTACACATTCTTTTTTTTTACTCAAAACTTCACAAAGGATGATTTCCAAGTAAATTCTCTTGCATTTTCGAGTAAAACTCTCCCCTTTATACTAGTTACAGGCAGTGGTTTGAATCCAAAAGCTTTGGTTGGAGTTTTATAAACATTTGCAGTTTTTATTGCTGAAAAATCCTTCCCAGCGCCTGCTGTCCACTTTTTTAAATTTTGAATCATAACTTCACAAAAGATGCTTTCCAAGTAAAGTCTCTTGTTTTTTGGAGTATAACTCTCCCTTTTATACTAGTTACGGGCAGTGGTTTGAATCCCAAAGCTTTGGTTGGAGTTTTACACACATTTTCTGTTTTTATGACTTAAAAATGCTCCCCAGCTCCCTCTGCTGTACACTATTTTTATTGTAACTCATAACTTCACAAAGGATGATTTCCAAGTAAATTCTCTTGCATTTTATAGTAAAACTCTACCCTTTATACTAGTTACAGGCAGTGGTTTGAATCCCAAAGCTTTGGTTGGAGTTTTACACACATTTGCAGTTTTTATTGCTGAAAAATGCTTCCCAGCGCGTGCTGTACACTTTTTTTATTTTGACTCATAACTTCACAAAGGATGCTTTCCCAGTACATTCTCTTGCTTTTTAGAGTAAAACTCTCCCCTTTATACTAGTTACAGGCAGTGGTTTGAATCCCAAAGCCTTGGTTGGAGTTTGACACACATTTGCAGTTTTTATTGCTGAAAAATGCTTCCCAGCGCCTGATGTACACTTTTTTTATTTTGACTCATAACTTCACAAAGGATGCTTTCCCAGTAAATTCTCTTGCTTTTTAGAGTTAAACTCTCCCCTTTATACTAGTTACAGGCAGTGGTTTGAATCCCAAAGCTTTGGTTGGAGTTTTACACACATTTGCAGTTTTTATTGCTGAAAAATCCTTCCCAGTGTCTGCTGTACACTTTTTTTTATTTTGACTCATAACTTCACAAAGGATGCTTTCCAAGTAAAGTCTCTTGTTTTTTGGAGTATAACTCTCCCCGTTATACTAGTTACGGGCAGTGGTTTGAATGCCAAAGCTTTGGTTGGAGTTTTACACACATTTGCTGTTTTTATGACTTAAAAATGCTCCCCAGCTCCCTCTGCTGTACACTTTTTTTATTGTAACTCATAACTTCACAAAGGATGATTTCCAAGTAAATTCTCTTGCATTTTAGAGTAAAACGCTACCCTTTATACTAGTTACAGGCAGTGGTTTGAATCCCAAAGCTTTGGTTGGAGTTTTACACACATTTGCAGTTTTTATTGCTTAAAAATGCTTCCCAGCACCGACTGTACACATTCTTTTTTTTGACTCAAAACTTCACAAAGGATGATTTCCAAGTAAATTCTCTTGCATTTTAGAGTAAAACTCTCCCCTTTATACTAGTTACAGGCAGTGGTTTGAATCCCAAAGCTTTGGTTGGAGTTTTACAAACATTTGCAGTTTTTATTGCTGAAAAATCCTTCCCAGTGTCTGCTGTACACTTTTTTTTATTTTGACTCATAACTTCACAAAGGATGCTTTCCCAGTAAATTCTCTTGCATTTTCGAGTAAAACTCTCCCCTTTATACTAGTTACAGGCAGTGGTTTGAATCCCAAAGCGTTGGTTGGAATTTTACACACATTTGCTGTATTTATTGCTTAAAAATGCTTCCCACCGCCTGCTGTACACTTTTTTAAATTTTGACTCATAACTTCACAAAGGATGCTTTCCCAGTAAAGTCTCTTGATTTTTAGAGTAAAACTCTCCCCGTTATACGAGTTACAGGCAGTGGTTTGAATCCCAAAGCTTTGGTTGAAGTTTAACAAACATTTGCTTTTTTTATTGCTTAAAAATGCTCCCCAGCTCCCTCTGCTGTACACTTTTTTTATTGAAACTCATAACTTCACAAAGTATGCTTTCCAAGTAAATTCTCTTGCATTTTAGAGTAAAACTCTCTCCTTTATACTAGTTACAGGCAGTGGTTTGAATCCCAAAGCTTTGGTTGGAGTTTTACAATCATTTGCAGATTTTATTGCTGAAAAATCCTTCCCAGCGTCTGCTGTACACTTTTTTTTATTTTGACTCATAACTTCACAAAGGATGCTTTCCAAGTAAATTCTCTTGCATTTTCGAGTAAAACTCTCCCCTTTATACTAGTTACAGGCAGTGGTTTGAATCCCAAAGCTTTGGTTGGAGTTTTACAAACATTTTTAGTTTTTATTGCTTAAAAATGCTTCCCAGCGCCTGCTGTTCACTTTCTTTTATTGTAACTCATAACTTCACAAAG
Source organism: Phycodurus eques (assembly GCF_024500275.1). Classification (NCBI taxonomy): domain Eukaryota; kingdom Metazoa; phylum Chordata; class Actinopteri; order Syngnathiformes; family Syngnathidae; genus Phycodurus; species Phycodurus eques. The sequence continues at coordinate 46,445 of NW_026904168.1, read as the reverse complement.
ATGCTTTCCCAGTAAATTTTCTTGCTTTTTAGAATAAAACTCTCCCCTTTATACTAGTTACAGGCAGTGGTTTGAATCCCAAAGCTTTGGTTGGAATTTAACAAACATTTGCTGTTTTTATTGCTTAAAAATGCTCCCCAGCTCCCTCTGCTGTACACTTTTTTTATTGAAACTCCTAACTTCACAAAGTATGCTTTCCAAGTAAATTCTCTTGCATTTTAGAGTAAAACTCTCCCCTTTATACTAGTTACAGGCAGTGGTTTGAATCCCAAAGCTTTGGTTGGAGTTTTACACACATTTGCTGTTTTTATTGCTTAAAAATGCTTCCCAGCACCGACTGTACACATTCTTTTTTTTTACTCAAAACTTCACAAAGGATGATTTCCAAGTAAATTCTCTTGCATTTTCGAGTAAAACTCTCCCCTTTATACTAGTTACAGGCAGTGGTTTGAATCCAAAAGCTTTGGTTGGAGTTTTATAAACATTTGCAGTTTTTATTGCTGAAAAATCCTTCCCAGCGCCTGCTGTCCACTTTTTTAAATTTTGAATCATAACTTCACAAAGGATGCTTTCCAAGTAAAGTCTCTTGTTTTTTGGAGTATAACTCTCCCCGTTATACTAGTTACGGGCAGTGGTTTGAATCCCAAAGCTTTGGTTGGAGTTTTACACACATTTGCTGTTTTTATGACTTAAAAATGCTCCCCAGCTCCCTCTGCTGTACACTATTTTTATTGTAACTCATAACTTCACAAAGGATGATTTCCAAGTAAATTCTCTTGCATTTTATAGTAAAACTCTACCCTTTATACTAGTTACAGGCAGTGGTTTGAATCCCAAAGCTTTGGTTGGAGTTTTACACACATTTGCAGTTTTTATTGCTGAAAAATGCTTCCCAGCGCGTGCTGTACACTTTTTTTATTTTGACTCATAACTTCACAAAGGATGCTTTCCCAGTACATTCTCTTGCTTTTTAGAGTAAAACTCTCCCCTTTATACTAGTTACAGGCAGTGGTTTGAATCCCAAAGCCTTGGTTGGAGTTTGACACACATTTGCAGTTTTTATTGCTGAAAAATGCTTCCCAGCGCCTGATGTACACTTTTTTTATTTTGACTCATAACTTCACAAAGGATGCTTTCCCAGTAAATTCTCTTGCTTTTTAGAGTTAAACTCTCCCCTTTATACTAGTTACAGGCAGTGGTTTGAATCCCAAAGCTTTGGTTGGAGTTTTACACACATTTGCAGTTTTTATTGCTGAAAAATCCTTCCCAGTGTCTGCTGTACACTTTTTTTTATTTTGACTCATAACTTCACAAAGGATGCTTTCCAAGTAAAGTCTATTGTTTTTTGGAGTATAACTCTCCCCGTTATACTAGTTACGGGCAGTGGTTTGAATGCCAAAGCTTTGGTTGGAGTTTTACACACATTTGCTGTTTTTATGACTTAAAAATGCTCCCCAGCTCCCTCTGCTGTACACTTTTTTTATTGTAACTCATAACTTCACAAAGGATGATTTCCAAGTAAATTCTCTTGCATTTTAGAGTAAAACGCTACCCTTTATACTAGTTACAGGCAGTGGTTTGAATCCCAAAGCTTTGGTTGGAGTTTTACACACATTTGCAGTTTTTATTGCTTAAAAATGCTTCCCAGCACCGACTGTACACATTCTTTTTTTTGACTCAAAACTTCACAAAGGATGATTTCCAAGTAAATTCTCTTGCATTTTCGAGTAAAACTCTCCCCTTTATACTAGTTACAGGCAGTGGTTTGAATCCCAAAGCGTTGGTTGGAATTTTACACACATTTGCTGTATTTATTGCTTAAAAATGCTTCCCACCGCCTGCTGTACACTTTTTTAAATTTTGACTCATAACTTCACAAAGGATGCTTTCCCAGTAAAGTCTCTTGCTTTTTAGAGTAAAACTCTCCCCGTTATACGAGTTACAGGCAGTGGTTTGAATCCCAAAGCTTTGGTTGAAGTTTAAAAAACATTAGCTTTTTTTATTGCTTAAAAATGCTCCCCAGCTCCCTCTGCTGTACACTTTTTTTATTGAAACTCATAACTTCACAAAGTATGCTTTCCAAGTAAATTCTCTTGCATTTTAGAGTAAAACTCTCTCCTTTATACTAGTTACAGGCAGTGGTTTGAATCCCAAAGCTTTGGTTGGAGTTTTACAATCATTTGCAGATTTTATTGCTGAAAAATCCTTCCCAGCGTCTGCTGTACACTTTTTTTTATTTTGACTCATAACTTCACAAAGGATGCTTTCCAAGTAAATTCTCTTGCATTTTCGAGTAAAACTCTCCCCTTTATACTAGTTACAGGCAGTGGTTTGAATCCCAAAGCTTTGGTTGGAGTTTTACAAACATTTTTAGTTTTTATTGCTTAAAAATGCTTCCCAGCGCCTGCTGTTCACTTTCTTTTATTGTAACTCATAACTTCACAAAGGATGTTTTCCCAGTAAATTCTCTTGCTTTTTAGAGTAAAACTCTCCCCTTTATACTAGTTACAGGCAGTGGTTTGAATCCCAAAGCTTTGGTTGGAGTTTTACACACATTTGCAGTTTTTATTGCTTAAAAATGCTTCCCAGCTCCCTCTGCTGTACACTTTTTTTATTGAAACTCATGACTTCACAAAGGATGCTTTCCCATTAAAGTCTCTTGCTTTTTAGAGTAAAACTCTCCCCTTTATACGAGTTACAGGCAGTGGTTTGAATCCCAAAGCTTTGGTTGGAGTTTAACAAACATTTGCTGTTTTTATTGCTTAAAAATGCTCCCCAGCTCCCTCTGCTGTACACTTTTTTTATTGAAACTCATAACTTCACAAAGTATGCTTTCCAAGTAAATTCTCTTGCATTTTAGAGTAAAACTCTCCCCTTTATACTAGTTACAGGCAGTGGTTTGAATCCCAAAGCTTTGGTTCGAGTTTTACACACATTTGCTGTTATTATGACTTAAAAATGCTCCCCAGCTCCCTCTGCTGTACACTTTTTTTATTGTAACTCATAACTTCACGAAGATGCTTTCCCAGTAAATTCTCTATCTTTTTTGAGTAAAACTCTCCCCTTTATACTAGTTACAGGCAGTGGTTTGAATCCCAAAGCTTTGGTTGGAGTTTTACACACATTTGCAGTTTTTATTGCTTAAAAATGCTTCCCAGCTCCCTCTGCTGTACACTTTTTTTAATTGTAACTCATAACTTCACAAAGGATGATTTCCCAGTAAGTTCTCTTGCTTTTTAGAGTAAAACTCTCCCCTTTATACTAGTTACAGGCAGTGGTTTGAATCCCAAAGCTTTGGTTGGAGTTTAACAAACATTTGCTGTTTTTATTGCTTAAAAATGCTCCCCAGCTCCCTCTGCTGTACACTTTTTTTGAAACTCATAACTTCACAAAGGATGCTTTCCAAGTAAAGTCTCTTGTTTTTTGGAGTATAACTCTCCCCGTTATACTAGTTACAGGCAGTGGTTTGAATCCCAAAGCTTTGGTTGGAGTTTTACAAACATTTGCAGTTTTTATTGCTTAAAAATGCTTCCCAGCACCTGCTGTACACTTTTTTTATTGTAATTCATAACTTCACAAAGGATTGTTTCCCATTAAATTTTCTTGCTTTTTAGAATAAAACTCTCCCCTTTATACTAGTTACATGCAGTGGTTTGAATCCCAAAGCTTTGGCTGGAGTTTTACAAACATTTGCAGTTTTTATTGCTGAAACTTTTTCATTTTCACTCATAACTTCACAAAGGATGCTTTCCAAGTAAATTCTCTTGCATTTAAGAGTAAAACTCTCCCCTTTATAATAGTTACAGGCAGTGGTTTGAATCCCAAAGATTTTGGTTGGAGTTTTACACACATTTGCAGTTTTTATTGCTTAAAAATGCTTCCCACCTCCCTCTGCTGTACACTTTTTTTATTGTAACTCATAACTTCCCAAAGGATGCTTTCCCAGTACATTCTCTTGCTTTTTAGAGTAAAACTCTACCCTTTATACTAGTTACAGGCAGTGGTTTGAATCCCAAAGCTTTGGTTGGACTTTTACAAACATTTGCAGTTTTTCTTGCTTAAAAATGCTTCCCAGCGCCTGCTGTTCACTTTTTTTATTTTGACTCATAACTTCACAAAGGATGCTTTCCCAGTAAATTATCTTGCCTTTTCGAGTAGAACTCTCCCCTTTATACTAGTTACAGGCAGCGGATTGAATCCCAAAGCTTTGGTTGGAGTTTGAGACACATTTGCTGTTTTTATTGCTTAAAAATGCTTCGCAGCGTCTGCTGTACACTTTTTTATTTTCACTTTTAAATTCACAAAGGATGCTTTCCCAGTAAAGTCTCTTGCTTTTTAGAGTAAAACTCTCCCCTTTATACTAGTTACAGGCAGTGGTTTGAATCCCAAAGCTTTGGTTGGAGTTTTACACACATTTGCAGTTTTTATTGCTTAAAAATGCTCCCCAGCTCCCTCTGCTGTACACTTTTTTTTATTGAAACTCATAACTTCACAAAGTATGCTTTCCAAGTAAATTCTCTTGCGTTTTAGAGTAAAACTCTCCCCTTTATACTAGTTACAGGCAGTGGTTTGAATCCCAAAGGTTTGGTTGGAGTTTTACACACATTTGCTGTTTTTATTGCTTAAAAATGCTTCCCAGCGCCTGCTGTACACTTTTTTTAAATTTTGACTCATAACTTCACAAAGGATGCTTTCCAAATGAAGTCTCTTGTTTTTTGGAGTATAACTCTCCCCGTTATACTAGTTACGGGCAGTGGTTTTATTCCCAAAGCTTTGGTTGGAGTTTTACACACATTTGCAGTTTTTATTGCTTAAAAATGCTTCCCAGCTCCCTCTGCTGTACACTTTTTTTATTGTAACTCATAACTTCACAAAGGATGCTTTCCCAGTAAATTCTCTTGCTTTTGAGAATAAAACTCTCCCCTTTATACTAGTTACAGGCAGTGGTTTGAATCCCAAAGCTTTGGTTGGAGTTTTACACACATTTGCAGTTTCTATTGCTTAAAAATGCTTCCCAGCTCCCTCTGCTGTACACTTTTTTTATTGTAACTCATAACTTCACAAAGATGCTTTCCCAGTAAATTTTCTTGCTTTTTAGAATAAAACTCTCCCCTTTATACTAGTTACAGGCAGTGATTTGAATCCCAAAGCTTTGGTTGGAGTTTTACAAACATTTGCTGTTTTTATTGCTTAAAAATGCTACCCAGCTCCCTCTGCTGTACACTTTTTTTATTGAAACTCATAACTTCACAAAGGATGCTTTCCCAGTAAACTATCTTGCTTTTTAGAGTAGAACTCTCCCCTTTATACTAGTTACAGGCAGTGGTTTGAATCCCAAAGCTTTGGTTGGAATTTAACAAACATTTGCTGTTTTTATTGCTTAAAAATGCTCCCCAGCTCCCTCTGCTGTACATTTTTTTTATTGAAACTCCTAACTTCACAAAGTATGCTTTCCAAGTAAATTCTCTTGCATTTTAGAGTAAAACTCTCCCCTTTATACTAGTTACAGGCAGTGGTTTGAATCCCAAAGCTTTGGTTGGAGTTTTACACACATTTGCTGTTTTTATTGCTTAAAAATGCTTCCCAGCACCGACTGTACACATTCTTTTTTTTTACTCAAAACTTCACAAAGGATGATTTCCAAGTAAATTCTCTTGCATTTTCGAGTAAAACTCTCCCCTTTATACTAGTTACAGGCAGTGGTTTGAATCCAAAAGCTTTGGTTGGAGTTTTATAAACATTTGCAGTTTTTATTGCTGAAAAATCCTTCCCAGCGCCTGCTGTCCACTTTTTTAAATTTTGAATCATAACTTCACAAAGGATGCTTTCCAAGTAAAGTCTCTTGTTTTTTGGAGTATAACTCTCCCCGTTATACTAGTTACGGGCAGTGGTTTGAATCCCAAAGCTTTGGTTGGAGTTTTACACACATTTGCTGTTTTTATGACTTAAAAATGCTCCCCAGCTCCCTCTGCTGTACACTTTTTTTATTGTAACTCATAACTTCACAAAGGATGATTTCCAAGTAAATTCTCTTGCATTTTAGAGTAAAACTCTACCCTTTATACTAGTTACAGGCAGTGGTTTGAATCCCAAAGCTTTGGTTGGAGTTTTACACACATTTGCAGTTTTTATTGCTGAAAAATGCTTCCCAGCGCGTGCTGTACACTTTTTTTATTTTGACTCATAACTTCACAAAGGATGCTTTCCCAGTACATTCTCTTGCTTTTTAGAGTAAAACTCTCCCCTTTATACTAGTTACAGGTAGTGGTTTGAATCCCAAAGTTTTGGTTGGAGTTTTACACACATTTGCTGTTTTTATTGCTTAAAAATGCTTCCCAGCACCGACTGTACACATTCTTTTTTTTTACTCAAAACTTCACAAAGGATGATTTCCAAGTAAATTCTCTTGCATTTTAGAGTAAAACTCTCCCCTTTACACTAGTTACAGGCAGTGGTTTGAATCCCAAAGCTTTGGTTGGAGTTTTACACACATTTGCAGTTTTTATTGCTGAAAAATGCTTCCCAGCGCCTGCTGTACACTTTTTTTATTTGACTCATAACTTCACAAAGGATGCTTTCCCAGTACATTCTCTTGCTTTTTAGAGTAAAACTCTCCCCTTTATACGAGTTACAGGCAGTGGTTTGAATCCCAAAGCTTTGGTTGGACTTTTACAAACATTTGCAGTTTTTCTTGCTTAAAAATGCTTCCCAGCGCCTTCTGTACACTTTTTTTTTTTGTAACTCATAACTTCACAAAGATGCTTTCCCAGTAAATTCTCTTGCTTTTTAGAATAAAACTCTCCCCTTTATACGAGTTACAGGCAGTGGTTTGAATCCCAAAGCTTTGGTTGGAGTTTAACAAACATTGGCTGTTTTTATTGCTTAAAAATGCTTCCCAGCGCCTGCTGTACACTTTTTTTAATTTTGACTCATAACTTCACAAAGGATGCTTTCCAAGTAAAGTCTCTTGTTTTTTGGAGTATAACTCTCCCCGTTATACTAGTTACGGGCAGTGGTTTGAATCCCAAAGCTTTGGTTGGAGTTTTACACACATTTGCAGTTTTTATTGCTGAAAAATCCTTCCCAGTGTCTGCTGTACACTTTTTTTTATTTTGACTCATAACTTCACAAAGGATGCTTTCCCAGTAAATTCTCTTGCATTTAAGAGTAAAACTCTCCCCTTTATACTAGTTACAGGCAGTGGTTTGAATCCCAAAGCGTTGGTTGGAGTTTTACACACATTTGCTGTATTTATTGCTTAAAAATGCTTCCCAGCACCGACTGTACACATTCTTTTTTTTGACTCAAAACGTCACAAAGGATGATGTCCAAGTAAATTCTCTTGCATTTTCGAGTAAAATTCTCCCCTTTATACTAGTTACAGGCAGTGGTTTGAATCCAAAAGCTTTGGTTGGAGTTTTATAAACATTTGCAGTTTTTATTGCTGAAAAATCCTTCCCAGCGCCTGCTGTCCACTTTTTTAAATTTTGAATCATAACTTCACAAAGGATGCTTTCCAAGTAAAGTCTCTTGTTTTTTGGAGTATAACTCTCCCCGTTATACTAGTTACGGGCAGTGGTTTGAATCCCAAAGCTTTGGTTGGAGTTTTACACACATTTGCTGTTTTTATGACTTAAAAATGCTCCCCAGCTCCCTCTGCTGTACACTTTTTTTATTGTAACTCATAACTTCACAAAGGATGATTTCCAAGTAAATTCTCTTGCATTTTAGAGTAAAACTGTCCCCTTTATACTAGTTACAGGCAGTGGTTTGAATCCCAAAGCTTTGGTTGGACTTTTACAAACATTTGCAGTTTTTCTTGCTTAAAAATGCTTCCCAGCGCCTGCTGTACACTTTTTTTTTTTGTAACTCATAACTTCACAAAGATGCTTTCCCAGTAAATTCTCTTGCTTTTTAGAATAAAACTCTCCCCTTTATACGAGTTACAGGCAGTGGTTTGAATCCCAAAGCTTTGGTTGGAGTTTAACAAACATTGGCTGTTTTTATTGCTTAAAAATGCTTCCCAGCGCCTGCTGTACACTTTTTTTTAATTTTGACTCATAACTTCACAAAGGATGCTTTCCAAGTAAAGTCTCTTGTTTTTTGGAGTATAACTCTCCCTGTTATACTAGTTACGGGCAGTGGTTTGAATCCCAAAGCTTTGGTTGGAGTTTTACACACATTTGCAGTTTTTTTTGCTGAAAAATGCTTCCCAGCGCGTGCTGTAGACTTTTTTTATTTTGACTCATAACTTCACAAAGGATGCTTTCCCAGTACATTCTCTTGCTTTTTAGAGTAAAACTCTCCCCTTTATACTAGTTACAGGCAGTGGTTTGAATCCCAAAGCTTTGGTTGGACTTTCACAAACATTTGCAGTTTTTATTGCTTAAAAATGCTTCCCAGCGCCTGCTGTACACTTTTTTTATTTTGACTCATAACTTCACAAAGGATGCTTTCCAAGTAAATTCTCTTGCATTTAAGAGTAAAACTCTCCCCTTTACACTAGTTACAGGCAGTGGTTTGAATCCCAAAGCTTTGGTTGGAGTTTTACAAACATTTGCTGTTTTTATTGCTTAAAAATGCTCCCCAGCTCCCTCTGCTGTACACTTTTTTTATTGAAACTCATGACTTCACAAAGGATGCTTTCCCAGGAAAGTCTCTTGCTTTTTAGAGTAAAACTCTCCCCTTTATACGAGTTACAGGCAGTGGTTTGAATCCCAAAGCTTTGGTTGGAGTTTAACAAACATTTGCTGTTTTTATTGCTTAAAAATGCTCCCCAGCTCCCTCTGCTGTACACTTTTTTTATTGAAACTCATAACTTCACAAAGTATGCTTTCCAAGTATATTCTCTTGCATTTTAGAGTAAAACTCTCTCCTTTATACTAGTTACAGGCAGTGGTTTGAATCCCAAAGCTTTGGTTGGAGTTTTACAATCATTTGCAGATTTTATTGCTGAAAAATCCTTCCCAGCGTCTGCTGTACACTTTTTTTTATTTTGACTCATAACTTCACATAGGATGCTTTCCAAGTAAATTCTCTTGCATTTTCGAGTAAAACTCTCCCCTTTATACTAGTTACAGGCAGTGGTTTGAATCCCAAAGCTTTGGTTGGAGTTTTACAAACATTTTTAGTTTTTATTGCTTAAAAATGCTTCCCAGCGCCTGCTGTTCACTTTCTTTTATTGTAACTCATAACTTCACAAAGGATGTTTTCCCAGTAAATTCTCTTGCTTTTTAGAGTAAAACTCTCCCCTTTATACTAGTTACAGGCAGTGGTTTGAATCCCAAAGCTTTGGTTGGAATTTTACACACATTTGCTGTTATTATGACTTAAAAATGCTCCCCAGCTCCCTCTGCTGTACACTTTTTTTATTGTAACTCATAACTTCACGAAGATGCTTTCCCAGTAAATTCTCTATCTTTTTTGAGTAAAACTCTCCCCTTTATACTAGTTACAGGCAGTGGTTTGAATCCCAAAGCTTTGGTTGGAGTTTTACACACATTTGCAGTTTTTATTGCTTAAAAATGCTTCCCAGCTCCCTCTGCTGTACACTTTTTTTTATTGTAACTCATAACTTCACAAAGGATGATTTCCCAGTAAGTTCTCTTGCTTTTTAGAGTAAAACTCTCCCCTTTATACTAGTTACAGGCAGTGGTTTGAATCCCAAAGCTTTGGTTGGAGTTTAACAAACATTTGCTGTTTTTATTGCTTAAAAATGCTCCCCAGCTCCCTCTGCTGTACACTTTTTTTGAAACTCATAACTTCACAAAGGATGCTTTCCAAGTAAAGTCTCTTGTTTTTTGGAGTATAACTCTCCCCGTTATACTAGTTACAGGCAGTGGTTTGAATCCCAAAGCTTTGGTTGGAGTTTTACAAACATTTGCAGTTTTTATTGCTTAAAAATGCTTCCCAGCACCTGCTGTACACTTTTTTTATTGTAATTCATAACTTCACAATGGATTGTTTCCCATTAAATTTTCTTGCTTTTTAGAATAAAACTCTCCCCTTTATACTAGTTACAGGCAGTGGTTTGAATCCCAAAGCTTTGGCTGGAGTTTTACAAACATTTGCAGTTTTTATTGCTGAAACTTTTTCATTTTCACTCATAACTTCACAAAGGATGCTTTCCAAGTAAATTATCTTGCATTTAAGAGTAAAACTCTCCCCTTTATAATAGTTACAGGCAGTGGTTTGAATCCCAAAGATTTTGGTTGGAGTTTTACACACATTTGCAGTTTTTATTGCTTAAAAATGCTTCCCACCTCCCTCTGCTGTACACTTTTTTTATTGTAACTCATAACTTCCCAAAGGATGCTTTCCCAGTACATTCTCTTGCTTTTTAGAGTAAAACTCTACCCTTTATACTAGTTACAGGTAGTGGTTTGAATCCCAAATCTTTGGTTGGAGTTTTATACACATTTGCAGTTTTTATTGCTTAAAAATGCTTCCCAGCTCCCGCTGCTGTACACTTTTTTATTGTAACTCATAATTTCACAAAGGATGCTTTCCCAGTAAATCCTTTTGCTTTTTAGAGTAAAACTCTACCCTTTATACTAGTTACAGGCAGTGGTTTGAATCCCAAAGCTTTGGTTGGACTTTTACAAACATTTGCAGTTTTTCTTGCTTAAAAATGCTTCCCACCTCCCTCTGCTGTACACTTTTTTTATTTTGACTCATAACTTCACAAAGGATGCTTTCCAAGAAAATTCTCTTTCATTTTAGAGTAAAACGCTCCCCTTTATACTAGTTACAGGCAGTGGTTTGAATCCCAAAGCTTTGGTTGGACTTTTACACACATTTTTCGTTTTTATTGCTTAAAAATGCTTCCCAGCGCCTGACGTTCACTTTTTTATTTTGACTCATAACTTCACGAAGGATGCTTTCCCAGTAAATTCTCTTGCATTTTGGAGAAAAACTCTCCCCTTTATACTTGTTACAGGCAGTGGTTTGAATCCCAAAACTTTGGTTGGAGTTTTACACACATTTGATGTTTTTATTGCTTAAAAATGCTTCCCAACGCCTGCTGTATACTTTTTTTATTTTGACTCATAACTTCACAAAGGATGCTTTCCCAGTAAATTCTCTTGCATTTTGGAGAAAAACTCTCCCCTTTATACTAGTTACAGGCAGTGGTTTGAATCCCAAAGCTTTGGTTGGAGTTTTACAAACATTTTTAGTTTTTATTGCTTAAAAATGCTTCCCAGCGCCTGCTGTTCACTTTCTTTTATTGTAACTCATAACTTCACAAAGGATGTTTTCCCAGTAAATTCTCTTGCTTTTTAGAGTAAAACTCTCCCCTTTATACTAGTTACAGGCAGTGGTTTGAATCCCAAAGCTTTGGTTGCAGTTTAACACACATTTGCAGTGTTTATTGCTTAAAAATGCTTCCCAGCTCCCTCTGCTGTACACTTTTTTCATTGTAACTCATAACTTCACAAAGGATGCTTTCCCAGAAAATTCTCTTGCTTTTTAGAGGAAAACTCTCCCCTTTATACTAGTTACAGGCAGTGGTTTAAATCCCAAAACTTTGGTTGGCATTTTACACACATTTGATGTTTTTATTGCTTAAAAATGCTTCCCAGCGCCTGCTGAAGACTTTTTTTATTTTGACTCATAACTTCACAAAGGATGCTTTCCCAGTAAAGTCTCTTGTTTTTTAGAGTATAACTCTCCCCGTTATACTAGTTACAGGCAGTGGTTTGAATCCCAAAGCTTTGGTTGGAGTTCTACACACATTTGCAGTTTTTATTGCTGAAAAATGCTTCCCAGCGCCTGCTGTACACTTTTTTTATTTTGACTCATAACTTCACAAAGGATGCTTTCCCAGGAAAGTCTCTTGCAATTTAGAGTAAAACTATCCCCGTTATACTAGTTACAGGCAGTGGTTTGAATCCCAAAGCTTTGGTTGGAGTTTTACAAACATTTGCAGTTTTTATTGCTTAAAAATGCTTCCCAGCACCTGCTGTACACTTTTTTTATTGTAATTCATAACTTCACAAAGGATTGTTTCCCATTAAATTTTCTTGCTTTTTAGAATAAAACTCTCCCCTTTATACTAGTTACAGGCAGTGGTTTGAATCCCAAAGCTTTGGCTGGAGTTTTACAAACATTTGCAGTTTTTATTGCTGAAACTTTTTCATTTTCACTCATAACTTCACAAAGGATGCTTTCCAAGTAAATTATCTTGCATTTAAGAGTAAAACTCTCCCCTTTATAATAGTTACAGGCAGTGGTTTGAATCCCAAAGATTTTGGTTGGAGTTTTACACACATTTGCAGTTTTTATTGCTTAAAAATGCTTCCCACCTCCCTCTGCTGTACACTTTTTTTATTGTAACTCATAACTTCCCAAAGGATGCTTTCCCAGTACATTCTCTTGCTTTTTAGAGTAAAACTCTACCCTTTATACTAGTTACAGGTAGTGGTTTGAATCCCAAATCTTTGGTTGGAGTTTTATACACATTTGCAGTTTTTATTGCTTAAAAATGCTTCCCAGCTCCCGCTGCTGTACACATTTTTATTGTAACTCATAATTTCACAAAGGATGCTTTCCCAGTAAATCCTTTTGCTTTTTAGAGTAAAACTCTACCCTTTATACTAGTTACAGGCAGTGGTTTGAATCCCAAAGCTTTGGTTGGACTTTTACAAACATTTGCAGTTTTTCTTGCTTAAAAATGCTTCCCACCTCCCTCTGCTGTACACTTTTTTTATTTTGACTCATAACTTCACAAAGGATGCTTTCCAAGAAAATTCTCTTTCATTTTAGAGTAAAACGCTCCCCTTTATACTAGTTACAGGCAGTGGTTTGAATCCCAAAGCTTTGGTTGGACTTTTACACACATTTTTCGTTTTTATTGCTTAAAAATGCTTCCCAGCGCCTGACGTTCACTTTTTTATTTTGACTCATAACTTCACGAAGGATGCTTTCCCAGTAAATTCTCTTGCATTTTGGAGAAAAACTCTCCCCTTTATACTTGTTACAGGCAGTGGTTTGAATCCCAAAACTTTGGTTGGAGTTTTACACACATTTGCAGTGTTTATTGCTTAAAAATGCTTCCCAGCTCCCTCTGCTGTACACTTTTTTCATTGTAACTCATAACTTCACAAAGGATGCTTTCCCAGAAAATTCTCTTGCTTTTTAGAGGAAAACTCTCCCCTTTATACTAGTTACAGGCAGTGGTTTAAATCCCAAAACTTTGGTTGGCATTTTACACACATTTGATGTTTTTATTGCTTAAAAATGCTTCCCAGCGCCTGCTGAAGACTTTTTTTATTTTGACTCATAACTTCACAAAGGATGCTTTCCCAGTAAAGTCTCTTGTTTTTTAGAGTATAACTCTCCCCGTTATACTAGTTACAGGCAGTGGTTTGAATCCCAAAGCTTTGGTTGGAGTTTTACACACATTTGCAGTTTTTATTGCTGAAAAATGCTTCCCAGCGCCTGCTGTACACTTTTTTTATTTTGACTCATAACTTCACAAAGGATGCTTTCCCAGGAAAGTCTCTTGCAATTTAGAGTAAAACTATCCCCTTTATACTAGTTACAGGCATTGGTTTGAATCCCAAAGCTTTGGTTGGAGATTTACAAACATTTGCAGTTTTTATTGCTGAAAAATCCTTCCCAGCGCCTGCTGTACACTTTTTTTATTTTGACTCATAACTTCACAAAGGATGCTTTCCAAGTAAAGTCTCTTGTTTTTTGGAGTATAACTCTCCCCGTTATACTAGTTACGGGCAGTGGTTTGAATCCCAAAGCTTTGGTTGGAGTTTTACACACATTTGGTCTTTTTATTGCTGAAAAATGCTTCCCAGCGGCTGCTGTACACTTTTTTTTAATTTTCACTCATAACTTCACAAAGGATGCTTTCCAAGTAAAGTCTCTTGTTTTTTGGAGTATAACTCTCCCCGTTATACTGGTTACGGGCAGTGGTTTGAATCCCAAAGCTTTGGTTGGAGTTTTACACACATTTGCAGTTTTTATTGCTGAAAAATGCTTCCCAGCGCCTGATGTACACTTTTTTTATTTTGACTCATAACTTCACAAAGGATGCTTTCCCAGTAAATTATCTTGCTTTTTAGAGTTAAACTCTCCCCTTTATACTAGTTACAGGCAGTGGTTTGAATCCCAAAGCTTTGGTTGGAGTTTTACACACATTTGCTGTTTTTATTGCTTAAAAATGCTTCCCAACTCCCTTTGTTGTACACTTTTTTTATTGTAACTCATAACTTCACAAATGATGCTTTCCCAGTTAATTCTCTTGCATTTTGGAGAAAAACCCTCCCCTTTATACTAGTTACAGGTAGTGGTTTGAATCCCAAAACTTTGGTTGGAGTTTTACACACATTTGCAGTTTTTATTGCTTAAAAATGCTTCCCAACTCCCTTTGTTGTACACTTTTTTTATTGTAACTCATAACTTCACAAATGATGCTTTCCCAGTTAATTCTCTTGCATTTTGGAGAAAAACTCTCCCCTTTATACTAGTTACAGGTAGTGGTTTGAATCCCAAATCTTTGGTTGGAGTTTTATACACATTTGCAGTTTTTATTGCTTAAAAATGCTTCCCAGCGCCTGCTGTACACATTTTTTATTTTGACTCATAACTTCACGAAGGATGATTTCCAATTAAATTCTCTTGGATTTTAGAGTAAAACTCTCCCCTTTATACTAGTTACAGGCAGTAGTCTGAATCCCAAAGCTTTGGTTGGAGTTTTACACACATTTGCAGTTTTTATTGCTTAAAAATGCTTCCCAACACCCTCTGCTGTACACTTTTTTCATTGTAACTCATAACTTCACAAAGGATGCTTTCCCAGAAAATTCTCTTGCTTTTTAGAGGAAAACTCTCCCCTTTATACAAGTTACAGGCAGTGGTTTAAATCCCAAAACTTTGGTTGGCATTTTACACACATTTGATGTTTTTATTGCTTAAAAATGCTTCCCAGTGCCTGCTGAAGACTTTTTTTATTTTGACTCATAACTTCACAAAGGATGCTTTCCCAGTAAAGTCTCTTGTTTTTTAGAGTATAACTCTCCCCGTTATACTAGTTACAGGCAGTGGTTTGAATCCCAAAGCTTTGGTTGGAGTTTTACAAACATTTGCAGTTTTTATTGCTTAAAAATGCTTCCCAGCATCCTCTGCTGTACACTTTTTTTATTGTAACTCATAACTTCACAAAGGATGCTTTCCCAGTTAATTCTCTTGCATTTTGGAGAAAAACTCTCCCCTTTATACTAGTTACAGGCAGTGGTTTTAATCCCAAAGCTTTGGTAGGAATTTTACACACATTTGCTGTTTTTATTGCTTAAAAATGCTTCCCAGCGCCTGCTGTACACTTGTTTTATTGTAACTCATAACTTCACAAAGGATGCTTTCCCAGTTAATTCTCTTGCATTTTGGAGGAAAACTCTCCCCTTTATACTAGTTACAGACAGTGGTTTGAATCCCAAAGCTTTGGTTGGAGTTTTACAAACATTTGCAGTTTTTTTTTTTTTTTTGCTGAAAAATGCTTCCCAGCGCCTGATGTACAATTTTTTTAGTTTGACTCATAACTTCACAAAGGATGCTTTCCCAGTAAAGTCTCTTGCTTTTTAGAGTAGAACTCTCCCCTTTATACTAGTTACAAGCAGTGGTTTGAATCCCAAAGCTTTGTTTGGAGTTTTACACACATTTGCAGTTTTTATTGCTTAAAAAGGCTTCCCAGCTCCCTCTGCTGTACACTTTTTTTATTTTGACTCATAACTTCACAAAGGATGCTTTCCCAGTAAAGTCTCTTGTTTTTTAGAGTATAACTCTCCCCGTAATACTAGTTACAGGCAGTGGTTTGAATCCCAAAGCTTTGGTTGGAGCTTTACACACATTTGTTGTTTTTATTGCTTAAAAATGCTTCCCAGCGCTTGCTGTACACTTTTTTTATTTTGACTCATAACTTCACAAAGTATGCTTTCCCAGTAAATTCTCTTGCTTTTAGAGTAAAACTTTCCCCTTTATACTAGTTAGAGGCAGTGGTTTGAATCCCAAAGCTTTGGTTGGAGTTTTTTTTTCAAACATTTGCTGTTTTTATTGCTTAAAAATGCTTCCCAGCTCCCTCTGCTGTACACTTTTTTTATTGAAACTCATAACTTCACAAAGTATGCTTTCCAAGTAAATTCTCTTGGATTTTAGAGTAAAACTCTCCCCTTTATACTAGTTGCAGGCAGTGGTTTGAATCCCAAAGCTTTGGTTGGGGTTTTACACACATTTGCTGTTTTTATTGCTTAAAAATGCTTCCCAGCTCCCTCTCCTGTACACTTTTTTTTATTGTAACTCATAACTTCACAAAGGATGCTTTCCCAGTACATTCTCTTGCTTTTTAGAGTAAAACTCTCCCCTTTATACTAGTTACAGGCAGTGGTTTTAATCCCAAAGCTTTGGTAGGAATTTTACACACATTTGCTGTTTTTATTGCTTAAAAATGCTTCCCAGCGCCTGCTGTACACTTGTTTTATTGTAACTCATAACTTCACAAAGGATGCTTTCCCAGTTAATTCTCTTGCATTTTGGAGGAAAACTCTCCCCTTTATACTAGTTACAGACAGTGGTTTGAATCCCAAAGCTTTGGTTGGAGTTTTACAAACATTTGCAGTTTTTTTTGCTGAAAAATGCTTCCCAGCGCCTGATGTACAATTTTTTTAGTTTGACTCATAACTTCACAAAGGATGCTTTCCCAGTAAAGTCTCTTGCTTTTTAGAGTAGAACTCTCCCCTTTATACTAGTTACAAGCAGTGGTTTGAATCCCAAAGCTTTGTTTGGAGTTTTACACACATTTGCAGTTTTTATTGCTTAAAAAGGCTTCCCAGCTCCCTCTGCTGTACACTTTTTTTATTTTGACTCATAACTTCACAAAGGATGCTTTCCCAGTAAAGTCTCTTGTTTTTTAGAGTATAACTCTCCCCGTAATACTAGTTACAGGCAGTGGTTTGAATCCCAAAGCTTTGGTTGGAGCTTTACACACATTTGTTGTTTTTATTGCTTAAAAATGCTTCCCAGCGCTTGCTGTACACTTTTTTTATTTTGACTCATAACTTCACAAAGTATGCTTTCCCAGTAAATTCTCTTGCTTTTAGAGTAAAACTTTCCCCTTTATACTAGTTAGAGGCAGTGGTTTGAATCCCAAAGCTTTGGTTGGAGTTTTTTTTCAAACATTTGCTGTTTTTATTGCTTAAAAATGCTTCCCAGCTCCCTCTGCTGTACACTTTTTTTATTGAAACTCATAACTTCACAAAGTATGCTTTCCAAGTAAATTCTCTTGGATTTTAGAGTAAAACTCTCCCCTTTATACTAGTTGCAGGCAGTGGTTTGAATCCCAAAGCTTTGGTTGGGGTTTTACACACATTTGCTGTTTTTATTGCTTAAAAATGCTTCCCAGCTCCCTCTCCTGTACACTTTTTTTTATTGTAACTCATAACTTCACAAAGGATGCTTTCCCAGTACATTCTCTTGCTTTTTAGAGTAAAACTCTCCCCTTTATACTAGTTACAGGCAGTGGTTTGAATCCCAAAGCTTTGGTTGGAGTTTTACAAACATTTGCAGTTTTTTTTGCTGAAAAATGCTTCCCAGCGCCTGCTGTACACTTTTTTTTATTTTGAATAATAACTTCACAAAGGATTCTTTCCCAGTAAAGTCTCTTGTTTTTTTTGGAGTATAACTCTCCCCGTGATGCTAGTTACAGGCAGTGGTTTGAATCCCAAAGCTTTGGTTGGGGTTTTACACACATTTGCTCTTTTTATTGCTGAAAAATGCTTCCCAGCGGCTGCTGTACACTTTTTTTTTATTTTCACTCATAACTTCACAAAGGATGCTTTCCAAGTAAAGTCTCTTGTTTTTTGGAGTATAACTCTCCCCGTTATACTAGTTACGGGCAGTGGTTTGAATCCCAAAGCTTTGGTTGGAGTTTTACACACATTTGCAGTTTTTATTGCTGAAAAATGCTTCCCAGCGCCTGCTGTACACTTTTTTTATTTTTACTCATAACTTCACAAAGGATGCTTTCCCAGTAAATTCTCTTGCTTTTTAGAGTAAAACTTTCCCCTTTATACTAGTTAGAGGCAGTGGTTTTAATCCCAAAGCTTTGGTTGGAGTTTTTTTTTCAAACATTTGCTGTTTTTATTGCTTAAAAATGCTCCCCAGCTCCCTCTGCTGTACACTTTTTTTATTGAAACTCATAACTTCACAAAGGATGCTTTCCCAGTATATTCTCTTGATTTTTAGAGTAGAACTCTCCCCTTTATACTAGTTACAGGCAGTGGTTTGAATCCCAAAGCTTTGGTTGGAGTTTTACAAACATTTGCAGTTTTTTTTGCTGAAAAATGCTTCCCAGCGCCTGCTGTTCACTTTTTTTTATTTTGAATAATAACTTCAAAAAGGATTCTTTCCCAGGAAAGTCTCTTGTTTTTTTTGGAGTATAACTCTCCCCGTTATCCTAGTTACAGGCAGTGGTTTGAATCCCAAAGCTTTGGTTGGAGTTTTACACACATTTGCAGTTTTTATTGCTTAAAAAGGCTTCCCAGCTCCCTCTGCTGTAAACTTTTTTTATTTTGACTCATAATTTCACAAAGGATGCTTTCCCAGTAAAGTCTCTTGTTTTTTAGAGTATAACTCTCCCCTTTATACTAGTTACAGGCAGTGATTTGAATCCCAAAGCTTTGGTTGGAGTTTTACACACATTTGCAGTTTTTATTGCTGAAAAATGCTTCCCAGCCCCTGCTGTACACTTTTTTTATTTTTACTCATAACTTCACAAAGGATGCTTTCCCAGTAAATTCTCTTGCTTTTTAGAGTTAAACTCTCCCCTTTATACTAGTTACATGCAGTGGTTTGAATCCCAAAGCCTTGGTTGGAGTTTTACACACATTTGCAGTTTTTATTGCTTAAAAATGCTTCCCAGCGCCTGCTGTACACTTTTTTTATTTTGACTCATAACTTCACAAAGGATGCTTTCCCAGTAAAGTCTCTTGTTTTTTAGAGTATAACTCTCCCCTTTATACTAGTTACAGGCAGTGATTTGAATCCCAAAGCTTTGGTTGGAGTTTTACACACATTTGCAGTTTTTATTGCTGAAAAATGCTTCCCAGCCCCTGCTGTACACTTTTTTTATTTTTACTCATAACTTCACAAAGGATGCTTTCCCAGTAAATTCTCTTGCTTTTTAGAGTTAAACTCTCCCCTTTATACTAGTTACATGCAGTGGTTTGAATCCCAAAGCCTTGGTTGGATTTTTACACACATTTGCAGTTTTTATTGCTTAAAAAGGCTTCCCAGCTCCCTCTGCTGTAAACTTTTTTTATTTTGACTCATAATTTCACAAAGGATGCTTTCCCAGTAAAGTGTCTTGTTTTTTAGAGTATAACTCTCCCCTTTATACTAGTTACAGGCAGTGATTTGAATCCCAAAGCTTTGGTTGGAGTTTTACACACATTTGCAGTTTTTATTGCTGAAAAATGCTTCCCAGCCCCTGCTGTACACTTTTTTTATTTTTACTCATAACTTCACAAAGGATGCTTTCCCAGTAAATTCTCTTGCTTTTTAGAGTTAAACTCTCCCCTTTATACTAGTTACATGCAGTGGTTTGAATCCCAAAGCCTTGGTTGGAGTTTTACACACATTTGCAGTTTTTATTGCTTAAAAATGCTTCCCAGCGCCTGCTGTACACTTTTTTTATTTTGACTCATAACTTCACAAAGGATGCTTTCCCAGTAAAGTCTCTTGTTTTTTAGAGTATAACTCTCCCCGTTATACTAGTTACAGGCAGTGGTTTGAATCCCAAAGATTCCATTGGACTTTTACACACATTTGCTGTTTTTATTGCTTAAAAATGCTTCCCAGCGCCTGCTGTACACATTTTTTATTTTGACTCATAACTTCACAAAGGATGCTTTCCCAGTAAAGTCTATTGTTTTTGAGAGAAAAACTCTCCCCTTTATACAAGTTACAGGCAGTGGTCTGAATCCCAAAGCTTTGGTTGGAGTTTTACACACATTTGCAGTTTTTATTGCTTAAAAATGCTTCCCAACTCCCTTTGCTGTACACTTTTTTTATTGTAACTCATAACTTCACAAAGGATGCTTTCCCAGTTAATTCTCTTGCATTTTGGAGAAAAACTCTCCCCTTTATACTAGTTACAGGTAGTGGTTTGAATCCCAAAACTTTGGTTGGAGTTTTACAAACATTTGCAGTTTTTATTGCTTGAAAATGCTTCCCAGCATCCTCTGCTGTACACTTTTTTTATTGTAACTCATAACTTCACAAAGGATGCTTTCCCAGTTAATTCTCTTGCATTTTGGAGAAAAACTCTCCCCTTTATACTAGTTACAGGTAGTGGTTTGAATCCCAAAACTTTGGTTGGAGTTTTACAAACATTTGCAGTTTTTATTGCTTGAAAATGCTTCCCAGCATCCTCTGCTGTACACTTTTTTTATTGTAACTCATAACTTCACAAAGGATGCTTTCCCAGTTAATTCTCTTGCATTTTGGAGAAAAACTCTCCCCTTTATACTAGTTACAGACAGTGGTTTGAATCCCAAAGCTTTGGTTGGAGTTTTACACACATTTGCAGTTTTTATTGCTTAAAAATGCTTCCCAACTCCCTCTGCTGTACACTTTTTTTATTGTAACTCATAATTTCACAAATGATGCTTTCCCAGTAAAGTCTCTTGTTTTTTAGAGTATAACTCTCCCCGTTATACTAGTTACAGGCAGTGGTTTGAATCCCAAAGATTCCGTTGGAGTTTTACACACATTTGCTGTTTTTATTGCTTAAAAATGCTTCCCAGCGCCTGCTGTACACATTTTTTATTTTGACTCATAACTTCACAAAGGATGCTTTCCCAGTAAAGTCTATTGTTTTTGAGAGAAAAACTCTCCCCTTTATACAAGTTACAGGCAGTGGTCTGAATCCCAAAGCTTTGGTTGGAGTTTTACACACATTTGCAGTTTTTATTGCTTAAAAATGCTTCCCAACTCCCTTTGCTGTACACTTTTTTTTATTGTAACTCATAACTTCACAAAGGATGCTTTCCCAGTTAATTCTCTTGCATTTTGGAGAAAAACTCTCCCCTTTATACTAGTTACAGGTAGTGGTTTGAATCCCAAAACTTTGTTTGGAGTTTTACAAACATTTGCAGTTTTTATTGCTTGAAAATGCTTCCCAGCATCCTCTGCTGTACACTTTTTTTATTGTAACTCATAACTTCACAAAGGATGCTTTCCCAGTTAATTCTCTTGCATTTTGGAGAAAAACTCTCCCCTTTATACTAGTTACAGGTAGTGGTTTGAATCCCAAAACTTTGGTTGGAGTTTTACAAACATTTGCAGTTTTTATTGCTTGAAAATGCTTCCCAGCATCCTCTGCTGTACACTTTTTTTATTGTAACTCATAACTTCACAAAGGATGCTTTCCCAGTTAATTCTCTTGCATTTTGGAGAAAAACTCTCCCCTTTATACTAGTTACAGACAGTGGTTTGAATCCCAAAGCTTTGGTTGGAGTTTTACAAACATTTGCTGTTTTGTTTGCTTAAAAATGCTTCCCAGCTCCCTCTGCTGTACACTCTTTTTATTGTAACTCATAACTTCCCAAAGGATGCTTTCCCAGTAAATTCTCTTGCTTTTCAGAGTAAAACTCTCCCCTTTATACTAGTTACAGGCAGTGGTTTTAATCCCAAAGCTTTGGTTGGAATCTTACACACATTTGCTGTTTTTATTGCTTAAAAATGCTTCCTAGCGCCTGCTGTACACTTTTTTTATTTTTACTCATAACTTCACAAAGGATGCTTTCCCAGTAAATTCTCTTGCTTTTTCGAGTAGAACTCTTCCCTTTATACTAGTTACAGGCAGTGGTTGGAATCCCAAAGTTTTGGTTGGAGTTTTACAAACATTTGCAGTTTTTTTTGCTGAAAAATGCTTCCCAGCGCCTGCTGTACAATTTTTTTAGTTTGACTCATAACTTCACAAAGGATGCTTTCCCAGTAAAGTCTCTTGCTTTTTAGAGTAGAACTCTCCCCTTTATACTAGTTACAGGCAGTGGTTTGAATCCCAAAGCTTTGTTTGGAGTTTTACACACATTTGCAGTTTTTATTGCTTAAAAAGGCTTCCCAGCTCCCTCTGCTGTACACTTTTTTTATTTTGACTCATAACTTCACAAAGGATGCTTTCCCAGTAAAGTCTCTTGTTTTTTAGAGTATAACTCTCCCCGTAATACTAGTTACAGGCAGTGGTTTGAATCCCAAAGCTTTGGTTGGAGTTTTACACACATTTGTTGTTTTTATTGCTTAAAAATGCTTCCCAGCGCCTGCTGTACACTTTTTTTATTTTGACTCATAACTTCACAAAGGATGCTTTCCAAGTAAATTCTCTTGCATTTAAGATTAAAACTCTCCCCTTTATACTAGTTACAGGCAGTGGTTTGAATCCCAAAGCTTTGGTTGGAGTTTTGCACACATTTGCAGTTTTTATTGCTTAAAAATGCTTCCCAGCTCCCTCTGCTGTACACTTTTTTTATTGTAACTAATAACTTCACAAAGTATGCTTTCCCAGTAAATTCTCTTGCTTTTTAGATTAAAACTTTCCCCTTTATACTAGTTCGAGGCAGTGGTTTGAATCCCAAAGCTTTGGTTGGAGTTTTACAAACATTTGCTGTTTTTATTGCTTAAAAATGCTCCCCAGCTCCCTCTGCTGTACACTTTTTTTATTGAAACTCATAACTTCACAAAGGATGGTTTCCCAGTAAATTTTCTTGCTTTTTATAATAAAACTCTCCCCTTTATACTAGTTACAGGCAGTGGTTTAAATCCCAAAGCTTTGGTTGGAGTTTTACAAACATTTGCAGTTTTTATTGCTGAAACTTTTTCATTTTGACTCATAACTTCACAAAGGATGCTATCCAAGTAAATTCTCTTCATTTTAGAGTAAAACTCTCCCCTTTATACTAGTTACAGGCAGTGGTTTGAATCCCAAAGCTTTGGTTGGAGTTTTACACACATTTGCAGTTTTTATTGCTTAAAAATGCTTCCCAGCTCCCTCTGCTGTACACTTTTTTTATTGAAACTCATAACTTCACAAAGTATAATTTCCAAGTAAATTCTCTTGGATTTTAGAGTAAAACTCTCCCCTTTATACTAGTTGCAGGCAGTGGTTTGAATCCCAAAGCTTTGGTTGGAATTTTACACACATTTGCTGTTTTTATTGCTTAAAAATGCTTCCCAGCGCCTGCTGTACACTTTTTTTATTTTGACTTATAACTTCACAAAGGATGCTTTCCCAGTACATTCTCTTGCTTTTTAGAGTAAAACTCTCCCCTTTATACTAGTTACAGGCAGTAGTTTGAATCCCAAAGCTTTGGTTGGAGGTTTACATACATTTGCAGTTTTTATTGCTGAAACTTTTTCATTTTGACTCATAACGTCACAAAGGATGCTTTCCAAGTAAATTCTCTTGCATTTTAGAGTAAAACTCTCCCCATTATACTAGTTACAGGCAGTGGTTTGAATCCCAAAGCTTTGGTTGGAATTTTACACACATTTGCTGTTTTTATTGCTTAAAAATCCTTCCCAGCTCCCTCTGCTGTACACTTTTTTTTATTGTAACTCATAACTTCACAAAGGATGCTTTCCCAGTACATTCTCTTGCTTTTTAGAGTAAAACTCTCCCCTTTATACCAGTTACAGGCAGTGGTTTGAATCCCAAAGCTTAGGTTGGAGTTTTACACACATTTGCTGTTTTTATTGCTTCAAAATGCTTCCCAGCGCCTGCTGTACACTTTTTTTTATTTTGACTCATAACTTCACAAAGTATGCTTTCCCAGTAAAGTCTCTTGTTTTTTATAGTAGAACTCTCCCCGTAATACTAGTTACAGGCAGTGGTTTGAATCCCAAAGCTTTGGTTGGAGTTTTACACACATTTGCAGTTTTTATTGCTTAAAAAGGCTTCCCAGCGCCTGCTGTAGAATTTTATTTATTTTGACTCATAACTTCACAAAGTATGCTTTCCCAGTAAAGTCTCTTGTTTTTTATAGTAGAACTCTCCCCGTAATACTAGTTACAGGCAGTGGTTTGAATCCCAAAGCTTTGGTTGGAGTTTTACACACATTTGTTGTTTTTATTGCTTAAAAATGCTTCCCAGCGCCTGCTTTACACTTTTTTTTATTTTGAATAATAACTTCAAAAAGGATTCTTTCCCAGGAAAGTCTCTTGTTTTTTTTGGAGTATAACTCTCCCCGTTATCCTAGTTACAGGCAGTGGTTTGAATCCCAAAGCTTTGGTTGGAGTTTTACACACATTTGCAGTTTTTATTGCTGAAAAATGCTTCCCAGCTCCCTCTGCTGTACACTTTTTTTATTGTAACTCATAACTTCACAAAGGATGCTTTCCCAGTAAATTCTCTTGCATTTTAGAGTAAAACTCTCCCCTTTATACTATTTACAGGCAGTGGTTTGAAACCCAAAGCTTTGGTTGGAGTTTTACAAACATTTGCAGTTTTTTTTGCTTAAAAATGCTTCCCGGCGCCTGCTATACACTTTTTTTATTTTCACTCATAACTTCACAAACGATGCTTTCCAAGTACATTCTCTTGCATTTTAGAGTAGAACTCTCCCCTTTACACTAGTTACAGGCAGTGGTTTGAATCCCAAAGCTTTGGTTGGAGTTTTACACACATTTGTTGTTTTTATTGCTTAAAAATGCTTCCCAGCGCCTGCTGTACACTTTTTTTTATTTTGAATAATAACTTCAAAAAGGATTCTTTCCCAGGAAAGTCTCTTGTTTTTTTTAGAGTATAACTCTCCCCGTTATACTAGTTACAGGCAGTGGTTTGAATCCCAAAGATTCCGTTGGAGTTTTACACACATTTGCTGTTTTTATTGCTTAAAAATGCTTCCCAGCGCCTGCTGTACACATTTTTTATTTTGACTCATAACGTCACAAAGGATGCTTTCCCAGTAAAGTCTATTGTTTTTGAGAGAAAAACTCTCCCCTTTATACAAGTTACAGGCAGTGGTCTGAATCCCAAAGCTTTGGTTGGAGTTTTACACACATTTGCAGTTTTTATTGCTTAAAAATGCTTCCCAACTCCCTTTGCTGTACACTTTTTTTATTGTAACTCATAACTTCACAAAGGATGCTTTCCCAGTTAATTCTCTTGCATTTTGGAGAAAAACTCTCCCCTTTATACTAGTTACAGGTAGTGGTTTGAATCCCAAAACTTTGGTTGGAGTTTTAACAAACATTTGCAGTTTTTATTGCTTGAAAATGCTTCCCAGCATCCTCTGCTGTACACTTTTTTTATTGTAACTCATAACTTCACAAAGGATGCTTTCCCAGTTAATTCTCTTGCATTTTGGAGAAAAACTCTCCCCTTTATACTAGTTACAGACAGTGGTTTGAATCCCAAAGCTTTGGTTGGAGTTTTACACACATTTGCAGTTTTTATTGCTTAAAAATGCTTCCCAACTCCCTCTGCTGTACACTTTTTTTATTGTAACTCATAATTTCACAAATGATGCTTTCCCAGTAAAGTCTCTTGTTTTTTAGAGTATAACTCTCCCCGTTATACTAGTTACAGGCAGTGGTTTGAATCCCAAAGATTCCGTTGGAGTTTTACACACATTTGCTGTTTTTATTGCTTAAAAATGCTTCCCAGCATCCTCTGCTGTACACTTTTTTTATTGTAACTCATAACTTCACAAAGGATGCTTTCCCAGTTAATTCTCTTGCATTTTGGAGAAAAACTCTCCCCTTTATACTAGTTACAGGTAGTGGTTTGAATCCCAAAACTTTGGTTGGAGTTTTACAAACATTTGCAGTTTTTATTGCTTGAAAATGCTTCCCAGCATCCTCTGCTGTACACTTTTTTTATTGTAACTCATAACTTCACAAAGGATGCTTTCCCAGTTAATTCTCTTGCATTTTGGAGAAAAACTCTCCCCTTTATACTAGTTACAGACAGTGGTTTGAATCCCAAAGCTTTGGTTGGAGTTTTACAAACATTTGCTGTTTTGTTTGCTTAAAAATGCTTCCCAGCTCCCTCTGCTGTACACTCTTTTTATTGTAACTCATAACTTCCCAAAGGATGCTTTCCCAGTAAATTCTCTTGCTTTTCAGAGTAAAACTCTCCCCTTTATACTAGTTACAGGCAGTGGTTTTAATCCCAAAGCTTTGGTTGGAATCTTACACACATTTGCTGTTTTTATTGCTTAAAAATGCTTCCCAGCGCCTGCTGTACACTTTTTTTATTTTTACTCATAACTTCACAAAGGATGCTTTCCCAGTAAATTCTCTTGCTTTTTCGAGTAGAACTCTTCCCTTTATACTAGTTACAGGCAGTGGTTGGAATCCCAAAGCTTTGGTTGGAGTTTTACAAACATTTGCAGTTTTTCTTGCTGAAAAATGCTTCCCAGCGCCTGCTGTACAATTTTTTTAGTTTGACTCATAACTTCACAAAGGATGCTTTCCCAGTAAAGTCTCTTGCTTTTTAGAGTAGAACTCTCCCCTTTATACTAGTTACAGGCAGTGGTTTGAATCCCAAAGCTTTGTTTGGAGTTTTACACACATTTGCAGTTTTTATTGCTTAAAAAGGCTTCCCAGCTCCCTCTGCTGTACACTTTTTTTATTTTGACTCATAACTTCACAAAGGATGCTTTCCCAGTAAAGTCTCTTGTTTTTTAGAGGATAACTCTCCCCGTAATACTAGTTACAGGCAGTGGTTTGAATCCCAAAGCTTTGGTTGGAGTTTTACACACATTTGTTGTTTTTATTGCTTAAAAATGCTTCCCAGCGCCTGCTGTACACTTTTTTTATTTTGACTCATAACTTCACAAAGGATGCTTTCCAAGTAAATTCTCTTGCATTTAAGATTAAAACTCTCCCCTTTATACTAGTTACAGGCAGTGGTTTGAATCCCAAAGCTTTGGTTGGAGTTTTGCACACATTTGCAGTTTTTATTGCTTAAAAATGCTTCCCAGCTCCCTCTGCTGTACACTTTTTTTATTGTAACTAATAACTTCACAAAGTATGCTTTCCCAGTAAATTCTCTTGCTTTTTAGATTAAAACTTTCCCCTTTATACTAGTTCGAGGCAGTGGTTTGAATCCCAAAGCTTTGGTTGGAGTTTTACAAACATTTGCTGTTTTTATTGCTTAAAAATGCTCCCCAGCTCCCTCTGCTGTACACTTTTTTTATTGAAACTCATAACTTCACAAAGGATGGTTTCCCAGTAAATTTTCTTGCTTTTTATAATAAAACTCTCCCCTTTATACTAGTTACAGGCAGTGGTTTAAATCCCAAAGCTTTGGTTGGAGTTTTACAAACATTTGCAGTTTTTATTGCTGAAACTTTTTCATTTTGACTCATAACTTCACAAAGGATGCTATCCAAGTAAATTCTCTTCATTTTAGAGTAAAACTCTCCCCTTTATACTAGTTACAGGCAGTGGTTTGAATCCCAAAGCTTTGGTTGGAGTTTTACACACATTTGCAGTTTTTATTGCTTAAAAATGCTTCCCAGCTCCCTCTGCTGTACACTTTTTTTATTGAAACTCATAACTTCACAAAGTATAATTTCCAAGTAAATTCTCTTGGATTTTAGAGTAAAACTCTCCCCTTTATACTAGTTGCAGGCAGTGGTTTGAATCCCAAAGCTTTGGTTGGAATTTTACACACATTTGCTGTTTTTATTGCTTAAAAATGCTTCCCAGCGCCTGCTGTACACTTTTTTTATTTTGACTTATAACTTCACAAAGGATGCTTTCCCAGTACATTCTCTTGCTTTTTAGAGTAAAACTCTCCCCTTTATACTAGTTACAGGCAGTAGTTTGAATCCCAAAGCTTTGGTTGGAGGTTTACATACATTTGCAGTTTTTATTGGTGAAACTTTTTCATTTTGACTCATAACGTCACAAAGGATGCTTTCCAAGTAAATTCTCTTGCATTTTAGAGTAAAACTCTCCCCTTTATACTAGTTACAGGCAGTGGTTTGAATCCCAAAGCTTTGGTTGGAATTTTACACACATTTGCTGTTTTTATTGCTTAAAAATCCTTCCCAGCTCCCTCTGCTGTACACTTTTTTTTATTGTAACTCATAACTTCACAAAGGATGCTTTCCCAGTACATTCTCTTGCTTTTTAGAGTAAAACTCTCCCCTTTATACCAGTTACAGGCAGTGGTTTGAATCCCAAAGCTTAGGTTGGAGTTTTACACACATTTGCTGTTTTTATTGCTTCAAAATGCTTCCCAGCGCCTGCTGTACACTTTTTTTTATTTTGACTCATAACTTCACAAAGTATGCTTTCCCAGTAAAGTCTCTTGTTTTTTATAGTAGAACTCTCCCCGTAATACTAGTTACAGGCAGTGGTTTGAATCCCAAAGCTTTGGTTGGAGTTTTACACACATTTGCAGTTTTTATTGCTTAAAAAGGCTTCCCAGCGCCTGCTGTAGAATTTTATTTATTTTGACTCATAACTTCACAAAGTATGCTTTCCCAGTAAAGTCTCTTGTTTTTTATAGTAGAACTCTCCCCGTAATACTAGTTACAGGCAGTGGTTTGAATCCCAAAGCTTTGGTTGGAGTTTTAAACACATTTGTTGTTTTTATTGCTTAAAAATGCTTCCCAGCGCCTGCTTTACACTTTTTTTTATTTTGAATAATAACTTCAAAAAGGATTCTTTCCCAGTAAATTCTCTTGGATTTTAGAGTAAAACTCTCCCCTTTATACTAGTTGCAGGCAGTGGTTTGAATCCCAAAGCTTTGGTTAGAATTTTACACACATTTGCAGGTTTTATAGCTTAAAAATGCTTCCCAGTGCCTGCTGTACACTTTTTTTATTTTGACTCATAACTTCACAAAGGATGCTTCCCAGTAAATTCTCTTGGATTTTAGAGTAAAACTCTCCCCTTTATACTAGTTGCAGGCAGTGGTTTGAATCCCAAAGCTTTGGTTGGAATTTTACACACATTTGCTGTTTTTATTGCTTAAAAATGCTTCCCAGCGCCTGCTGTACACTTTTTTTATTTTGACTTATAACTTCACAAAGGATGCTTTCCCAGTACATTCTCTTGCTTTTTAGAGTAAAACTCTCCCCTTTATACTAGTTACAGGCAGTAGTTTGAATCCCAAAGCTTTGGTTGGAGGTTTACATACATTTGCAGTTTTTATTGCTGAAACTTTTTCATTTTGACTCATAACGTCACAAAGGATGATTTCCAAGTAAATTCTCTTGCATTTTAGAGTAAAACTCTCCCCATTATACTAGTTACAGGCAGTGGTTTGAATCCCAAAGCTTTGGTTGGAATTTTACACACATTTGCTGTTTTTATTGCTTAAAAATCCTTCCCAGCTCCCTCTGCTGTACACTTTTTTTTATTGTAACTCATAACTTCACAAAGGATGCTTTCCCAGTACATTCTCTTGCTTTTTAGAGTAAAACTCTCCCCTTTATACCAGTTACAGGCAGTGGTTTGAATCCCAAAGCTTAGGTTGGAGTTTTACACACATTTGCTGTTTTTATTGCTTCAAAATGCTTCCCAGCGCCTGCTGTACACTTTTTTTTATTTTGACTCATAACTTCACAAAGTATGCTTTCCCAGTAAAGTCTCTTGTTTTTTATAGTAGAACTCTCCCCGTAATACTAGTTACAGGCAGTGGTTTGAATCCCAAAGCTTTGGTTGGAGTTTTACACACATTTGCAGTTTTTATTGCTTAAAAAGGCTTCCCAGCGCCTGCTGTAGAATTTTATTTATTTTGACTCATAACTTCACAAAGTATGCTTTCCCAGTAAAGTCTCTTGTTTTTTATAGTAGAACTCTCCCCGTAATACTAGTTACAGGCAGTGGTTTTAATCCCAAAGCTTTGGTTGGAGTTTTACACACATTTGTTGTTTTTATTGCTTAAAAATGCTTCCCAGCGCCTGCTTTACACTTTTTTTTATTTTGAATAATAACTTCAAAAAGGATTCTTTCCCAGGAAAGTCTCTTGTTTTTTTTGGAGTATAACTCTCCCCGTTATCCTAGTTACAGGCAGTGGTTTGAATCCCAAAGCTTTGGTTGGAGTTTTACACACATTTGCAGGTTTTATTGCTGAAAAATGCTTCCCAGCTCCCTCTGCTGTACACTTTTTTTATTGTAACTCATAACTTCACAAAGGATGCTTTCCCAGTAAATTCTCTTGCATTTTAGAGTAAAACTCTCCCCTTTATACTATTTACAGGCAGTGGTTTGAAACACAAAGCTTTGGTTGGAGTTTTACAAACATTTGCAGTTTTTTTTGCTTAAAAATGCTTCCCGGCGCCTGCTATACACTTTTTTTATTTTCACTCATAACTTCACAAAGGATGCTTTCCAAGTACATTCTCTTGCATTTTAGAGTAGAACTCTCCCCTTTACACTAGTTACAGGCAGTGGTTTGAATCCCAAAGCTTTGGTTGGAGTTTTACACACATTTGTTGTTTTTATTGCTTAAAAATGCTTCCCAGCGCCTGCTGTACACTTTTTTTTATTTTGAATAATAACTTCAAAAAGGATTCTTTCCCAGGAAAGTCTCTTGTTTTTTTTGGAGTATAACTCTCCCCGTTATCCTAGTTACAGGCAGTGGTTTGAATCCCAAAGCTTTGGTTGGAGCTTTTCACACATATGCAGTTTTTATCGCTTAAAAATGCTTCCCAGCGCCTGCTGTACACTTTTTATATTTTGACTCAGAACTTCACAAAGGATGCTTTCCCAGTAAATTCTCTTGCTTTTTTGAGGAGAACTCTCCCTGTTATACTAGTTACAGGCAGTGGTTTGTGAGTTTTACACACATTTGCAGGTTTTATTGCTTAAATATGCTTCCCAACGCCTGCTGTAAACCTTTTTTTATTTTGACTCATAACTTCACAAAGGATGCTTTCCCAGTTAATTCTCTTGCTTTTTAGAGTAAAACTCTCCCCTTTATACTAGTTACAGGCAGTGGTTTGTGAGTTTTACACACATTTGCAGGTTTTATAGCTTAAAAATGCTTCCCAGTGCCTGCTGTACACTTTTTTTATTTTGACTCATAACTTCACAAAGGATGCTTCCCAGTAAATTCTCTTGCTTTTTAGAATAAAACTCTCCCCTTTATACTAGTTACAGGTTGTGGTTTGAATCCCAAAGCTTTGGTTTGAGTTTTACACACATTTGCAGTTTTTATTGCTTAAATATGCTTCCCAGCGCCTGCAGTAAACCTTTTTTTATTTTGACTCATAACTTCACAAAGGATGCTTTCCCAGTTAATTCTCTTGCTTTTTAGAGTAAAACTCTCCCCTTTATACTAGTTACAGGCAGTGGTTTGTGAGTTTTACACACATTTGCAGGTTTTATAGCTTAAAAATGCTTCCCAGTGCCTGCTGTACACTTTTTTTATTTTGACTCATAACTTCACAAAGGATGCTTTCCCATTAAATTCTCTAGCTTTTTTTTTATTAAAACTCTCCCCTTTATACTAGTTA
Source organism: Phycodurus eques (assembly GCF_024500275.1). Lineage (NCBI taxonomy): Eukaryota > Metazoa > Chordata > Actinopteri > Syngnathiformes > Syngnathidae > Phycodurus > Phycodurus eques. The sequence goes on along the minus strand of NW_026904168.1, from coordinate 14,961 downwards.
CAGGTTGTGGTTTGTGAGTTTTACACACATTTGCAGTTTTTATTGCTTAAATATGCTTCCCAGCGCCTGCTGTACACTTTTTTCATTGTGACTCATAACTTCACAAAGGATGCTTTCCCAGTAACTTCTTTGCTTTTTATAGTAAACCTCTCCCCTTTATACTAGTTACAGGCAGTGGTTTTAATCCCAAAGCTTTGGTTGGAGTTTTACACACATTTGCAGGTTTTATAGCTTAAAAATGCTTCCCAGCGCCTGCTGTACACTTATTTTATTTTGACTCATAACTTAAAAAAGGATGCTTTTCCAATAAATTCTCTTGCTTTTTCGAGTAAAACTCTCCCATTTATACTAGTTACAGGTTGTGGTTTGAATCTCAAAGCTTCGGTTGGAGATTTACACACATTTGCAGTTTTTATTGCTGAAAAATGCTTCCCAGCGCCTGCTGTAAACGTTTTTTATTTTGACTCATAACTTCAGAAAGGATGCTTTCCCAGTAAATTCTCTTGCTTGTTAGAGTAAAACTCTCCCCTTTATACTAGTTGCAGGTTGTGATTTGAATCCCAAAGCTTTGGTTGGAGTTTTACACACATTTGCAGTTTTTATCGCTTAAAAATGCTTCGCAGCGCCTGCTGTACACTTTTTTTGTTTTGACTCATAACTTCACAAAGGATGCTTTCCCAGTAAATTCTCTTGCTTTTTAGAATAAAACTCTCCCCTTTATACTAGTTAGAGGCACTGGTTTGCATCCCAAAGCTTTGGTTTGAGTTTTACACACATTTGCAGTTTTTATTGCTTAAAAATGCTTCCCAGCTCCCTCTGCTGTACACTTTTTTTATTGTGACTCAGAACTACACAAAGGATGCTTTCCCAGTAAATTCTCTTGCTTTTCAGAGTAAAACTCTCCTCTTTATACTAGTTACAGGCACTGGTTTGCATCCCAAAGCTTTGGTTTGAGTTTTACACACATTTGCAGTTTTTATTGCTTTAAAATGCTACCCAGCTCCCTCTGCTGTACACTTTTTGCATTTTGACTCAGAACTTCACAAAGGATGCTTTCCCAGTAAATTCTCTTGCTTTTTAGAGTAAAACTCTCCCCTTTATACTCGTTACAGGTTGTGGTTTGTGAGTTTTACACATTTGCAGTTTTTATCGCTTAAAAATGCTTCCCAGCGCCTGCTGTACACTTTTTTTATTTTGACTCATAACTTCACAAAGGATGCTTTCCCAGTAAATTATCTTGCTTTTTCGAAGAGAACTCTCCCGTTTATACTCGTTACAGGCAGTGGTTTGAATCCCAAAGCTTTGGTTGTAGTTTTCCACACATTTGCTATTTTTATTGCTTGAAAATGATTCCCAGCGCCTGCTGTACACTTTTTTTATTTTCACTCATAACTTCACAAAGGATGGTTTCCCACTAAAGTCTCTTGCTTTTTAGAGTAGAACTCTCCCCTTTATACTAGTTACAGGCAGTCGTTTGAATCCCAAAGCTTTGGTTGGAGTTTGACACACATTTGCAGTTTTTATTGCTTAAAAATGCTCCCCAGCTCCCTCTGCTCTTCACTTTTTTTGTTTTGACTCATAACTTCACAAAGGATGGTTTCCCACTAAAGTCTCTTGCTTTTTAGAGTAGAACTCTCCCCTTTATACTAGTTACAGGCAGTCGTTTGAATCCCAAAGCTTTGGTTGGAGTTTGACACACATTTGCTTTTTTTATTGCTTAAAAATTCTTCCCAGCGCCTGCTGTACACTTTTTTGTATTTTCATGCATAACTTCACAAAGGATGCTTTCCCAGTAAAGTCGCTTGTTTTTTAGAGTAGAACTCTCCCCTTTATACTAGTTACAAGCAGTGGTTTGAAACCCAAAGCTTTGTTTGGAGTTTTACACACATTTGCAGTTTTTATTGCTTAAAAATGCTTCCCAGCGCCTGCTGTACACATTTTTTATTTTGACTCATAACTTCACAAAGGATGCTTTCCCAGTAAATTCTCTTGCTTTTTAGAGTAAAACTATCCCCTTTATACTAGTTACAGGCGGTGGTTTGAATCCCAAAGCTTTGGTTGGAGTTTCACACACATTTGCTGTTTTTATTTCTTAAAAATGCTTCCCAGCTCCCTCTGCTGTACAGTTTTTTTTATTGTAAATCATAACTCCACAAAGGATGCTTTCCCAGTAAATATCTCTTGCTTTTAAAAGTAAAACTATCTCCTTTTTCTAGTTACAGGCAGTGGTTTGAATCCCAAAGCTTTGGTTGGAGTTTTACACACATTTGCAGTTTTTATTGCTTAGAAATTCTTCCCAGCTCACTCTGCTGTCCACTTTCTTTATTTTGACTCATAACTTCACAAATGATGCTTTCCAAGTAAATTCTCTTTATTTTTAGAGTAAAACTCTCCCCTTTAACCGAGTTACAGGCAGTGGTTTGAATCCCAAAGCTTTGGTAGGAGTTTTACACACATTTGCAGTTTTTATAGCTTAAAAATGCTTCCCAGCTCCCTCTGCTGGACACTTTTTCTATTGTAACTCATAACTTCACAAAGGATCCTTTCCCAGTAAATTCTCTTGCTTTTTAGAGTAAAACTAACCCCTTTAAACTAGTTACAGGCAGTGGTTTGAATCCCAAAGCTTTGGTTGGAGTTTTACACACATTTGCAGTTTTTATTGCTTAAAAATGCTTCCCAGTTCCCTCTGCTGTACACTCTTTTTATTGTAACTCATAACTTCCCAAAGGATGCTTTCCCAGTAAATTCTCTTGCTTTTCAGAGTAAAACTCTCCCCTTTATACTAGTTACAGGCAGTGGTTTTAATCCCAAAGCTTTGGTTGGAATCTTACACACATTTGCTGTTTTTATTGCTTAAAAATGCTTCCCAGCGCCTGCTGTACACTTTTTTTATTTTTACTCATAACTTCACAAAGGATGCTTTCCCAGTAAATTCTCTTGCTTTTTCGAGTAGAACTCTTCCCTTTATACTAGTTACAGGCAGTGGTTGGAATCCCAAAGCTTTGGTTGGAGTTTTACAAACATTTGCAGTTTTTTTTGCTGAAAAATGCTTCCCAGCGCCTGCTGTACAATTTTTTTAGTTTGACTCATAACTTCACAAAGGATGCTTTCCCAGTAAAGTCTCTTGCTTTTTAGAGTAGAACTCTCCCCTTTATACTAGTTACAGGCAGTGGTTTGAATCCCAAAGCTTTGTTTGGAGTTTTACACACATTTGCAGTTTTTATTGCTTAAAAAGGCTTCCCAGCTCCCTCTGCTGTACACTTTTTTTATTTTGACTCATAACTTCACAAAGGATGCTTTCCCAGTAAAGTCTCTTGTTTTTTAGAGTATAACTCTCCCCGTAATACTAGTTACAGGCAGTGGTTTGAATCCCAAAGCTTTGGTTGGAGTTTTACACACATTTGTTGTTTTTATTGCTTAAAAATGCTTCCCAGCGCCTGCTGTACACTTTTTTTATTTTGACTCATAACTTCACAAAGGATGCTTTCCAAGTAAATTCTCTTGCATTTAAGATTAAAACTCTCCCCTTTATACTAGTTACAGGCAGTGGTTTGAATCCCAAAGCTTTGGTTGGAGTTTTGCACACATTTGCAGTTTTTATTGCTTAAAAATGCTTCCCAGCTCCCTCTGCTGTACACTTTTTTTATTGTAACTAATAACTTCACAAAGTATGCTTTCCCAGTAAATTCTCTTGCTTTTTAGATTAAAACTTTCCCCTTTATACTAGTTCGAGGCAGTGGTTTGAATCCCAAAGCTTTGGTTGGAGTTTTACAAACATTTGCTGTTTTTATTGCTTAAAAATGCTCCCCAGCTCCCTCTGCTGTACACTTTTTTTATTGAAACTCATAACTTCACAAAGGATGGTTTCCCAGTAAATTTTCTTGCTTTTTATAATAAAACTCTCCCCTTTATACTAGTTACAGGCAGTGGTTTGAATCCCAAAGCTTTGGTTGGAGTTTTACACACATTTGCAGTTTTTATTGCTTAAAAATGCTTCCCAGCTCCCTCTGCTGTACACTTTTTTTATTGAAACTCATAACTTCACAAAGTATAATTTCCAAGTAAATTCTCTTGGATTTTAGAGTAAAACTCTCCCCTTTATACTAGTTGCAGGCAGTGGTTTGAATCCCAAAGCTTTGGTTGGAATTTTACACACATTTGCTGTTTTTATTGCTTAAAAATGCTTCCCAGCGCCTGCTGTACACTATTTTTATTTTGACTTATAACTTCACAAAGGATGCTTTCCCAGTACATTCTCTTGCTTTTTAGAGTAAAACTCTCCCCTTTATACTAGTTACAGGCAGTAGTTTGAATCCCAAAGCTTTGGTTGGAGGTTTACATACATTTGCAGTTTTTATTGCTGAAACTTTTTCATTTTGACTCATAACTTCACAAAGGATGCTTTCCAAGTAAATTCTCTTGCATTTTAGAGTAAAACTCTCCCCATTATACTAGTTACAGGCAGTGGTTTGAATCCCAAAGCTTTGGTTGGAATTTTACACACATTTGCTGTTTTTATTGCTTAAAAATGCTTCCCAGCTCCCTCTGCTGTACACTTTTTTTTATTGTAACTCATAACTTCACAAAGGATGCTTTCCCAGTACATTCTCTGTCTTTTTAGAGTAAAACTCTCCCCTTTATACTAGTTACAGGCAGTGGTTTGAATCCCAAAGCTTTGGTTGGAGTTTTACACACATTTGCAGTTTTTATTGCTTAAAAAGGCTTCCCAGCGCCTGCTGTAGAATTTTATTTATTTTGACTCATAACTTCACAAAGTATGCTTTCCCAGTAAAGTCTCTTGTTTTTTATAGTAGAACTCTCCCCGTAATACTAGTTACAGGCAGTGGTTTGAATCCCAAAGCTTTGGTTGGAGTTTTACACACATTTGTTGTTTTTATTGCTTAAAAATGCTTCCCAGCGCCTGCTGGACACTTTTTTTTATTTTGAATAATAACTTCAAAAAGGATTCTTTCCCAGGAAAGTCTCTTGTTTTTTTTGGAGTATAACTCTCCCCGTTATCCTAGTTACAGGCAGTGGTTTGAATCCCAAAGCTTTGGTTGGAGTTTTACACACATTTGCAGTTTTTATTGCTTAAAAATGCTTCCCAGCTCCCTCTGCTGTACACTTTTTTTTATTGTAACTCATAACTTCACAAAGGATGCTTTCCCAGTAAATTCTCTTGCCTTTTCGAGTAAAACTCTCCCCTTTATACTAGTTACAAGCAGTGGTTTGAATCCCAAAGCTTTGGTTGGAGTTTTACACACATCTGCTGTTTTTATTGCTTAAAAATGCTTCCCAGCGCCTGCTGTACACCTTTTTTATTGTGACTCATAACTTCACAAAGGATGCTTTCCAAGTACATTTTCTTGCATTTTAGAGTAAAACTGTCCACGTTATACTAGTTACAGGCAGTGGTTTGAATCCCAAAGCTTTGGTTGGAGTTTTACACACATTTGCAGTTTTTATTGCAGAAAAATGCTTCCCAGCTCCCTCTGCTGTACACTTTTTTTATTGTAACTCATAACTTCACAAAGGATGCTTTCCCAGTAAATTCTCTTGCATTTTAGAGTAAAACTCTCCCCTTTATACTATTTACAGGCAGTGGTTTGAAACCCAAAGCTTTGGTTGGAGTTTTACAAACATTTGCAGTTTTTTTTGCTTAAAAATGCTTCCCGGCGCCTGCTATACACTTTTTTTATTTTCACTCATAACTTCACAAAGGATGCTTTCCAAGTACATTCTCTTGCATTTTAGAGTAGAACTCTCCCCTTTACACTAGTTACAGGCAGTGGTTTGAATCCCAAAGCTTTGGTTGGAGTTTTACACACATTTGCAGTTTTTATTGCTGAAAAATGCTTCCCAGCTCCCTCTGCTGTACACTTTTTTTATTGTAACTCATAACTTCACAAAGGATGCTTTCCCAGTAAATTCTCTTGCTTTTTAGAGTAAAACTATACCCTTTATACAAGTTACAGGCAGTGGTTTGAATCCCAAAGCTTTGGTTGGAGCTTTTCACACATATGCAGTTTTTATCGCTTAAAAATGCTTCCCAGCGCCTGCTGTACACTTTTTATATTTTGACTCAGAACTTCACAAAGGATGCTTTCCCAGTAAATTCTCTTGCTTTTTCGAGGAGAACTCTCCCTGTTATACTAGTTACAGGCAGTGGTTTGTGAGTTTTACACACATTTGCAGGTTTTATTGCTTAAATATGCTTCCCAACGCCTGCTGTAAACCTTTTTTTATTTTGACTCATAACTTCACAAAGGATGCTTTCCCAGTTAATTCTCTTGCTTTTTAGAGTAAAACTCTCCCCTTTATACTAGTTACAGGCAGTGGTTTGTGAGTTTTACACACATTTGCAGGTTTTATAGCTTAAAAATGCTTCCCAGTGCCTGCTGTACACTTTTTTTATTTTGACTCATAACTTCACAAAGGATGCTTCCCAGTAAATTCTCTTGCTTTTTAGAATAAAACTCTCCCCTTTATACTAGTTACAGGTTGTGGTTTGAATCCCAAAGCTTTGGTTTGAGTTTTACACACATTTGCAGTTTTTATTGCTTAAATATGCTTCCCAGCGCCTGCAGTAAACCTTTTTTTATTTTGAATCATAACTTCACAAAGGATGCTTTCCCAGTTAATTCTCTTGCTTTTTAGAGTAAAACTCTCCCCTTTATACTAGTTACAGGCAGTGGTTTGTGAGTTTTACACACATTTGCAGGTTTTATAGCTTAAAAATGCTTCCCAGTGCCTGCTGTACACTTTTTTTATTTTGACTCATAACTTCACAAAGGATGCTTTCCCATTAAATTCTCTAGCTTTTTTTTATTAAAACTCTCCCCTTTATACTAGTTACAGGTTGTGGTTTGTGAGTTTTACACACATTTGCAGTTTTTATTGCTTAAATATGCTTCCCAGCGCCTGCTGTACACTTTTTTCATTGTGACTCATAACTTCACAAAGGATGCTTTCCCAGTAACTTCTTTGCTTTTTAGAGTAAACCTCTCCCCTTTATACTAGTTACAGGCAGTGGTTTGAATCCCAAAGCTTTGGTTGGAGTTTTACACACATTTGCTTTTTTTATTGCTAAAAAAATGCTTCCCAGCGACTGCTGTCCACTTTTTTTATTTTCACTCATAACTTCACAAAGGATGCTTTCCCAGTAAAGTCAGTTGCTTTTTAGACTAGAACTCTACCCTTGATACTAGTTACAGGCAGTGGTTTGAATCCCAAAGCTTTGGTTGGAGTTTTACACACATTTGCAGTTTTTAATTGCTTAAAAATGCTTCACAGCTCCCTCTGCTGTCCAATTCTTTTTATTGTAACTCATAACTGCACAAAGGATGATTTCCAAGTAAATTCTCTTGCTTTTTTGAGTAAAACTCTCCCCTTTATACGAGTTACAGGCAGTCGTTTTAATCACAAAGCTTTGGTTGGAGTTTTACACACATTTGCAGTTTTTATCGCTTAAAAATGCTTCCCAGCGCCTCCTGTACACTTTTTATTTTGACTCATAACTTCACAAAGGATGCTTTCCCAGTAAAGTCTCTTTCTTTTTAGAGTAGAACACTCCCCTTGATACTCGTTACAGGCAGTGGTTTGAATCCCAAAGCTTTGGTTGGAGTTTTACACACATTTGCAGTATTTATTGCTTAAAAATGCTTCCCAGCACCTGCTGTACACTTTTTTTTATTGTAACTCATAACTTCACAAAGCATGCTTTACCAGTAAATTATCTTGATTTTTAGAGTAAAACTCTCCCCTTTATACTAGTTACAGGCAGTGGTTTGAATCCTAAAGCTTTGGTTGGAGTTTTACACACATTTGCTGATTTTATTGTTTAAAAATGCTCCCCAGCTCCCTCTGCTGTACACTTTTTTTTTGTAACTTCTAACTTTACAAAGGATGCTTTCCCAGTTAATTGTCTTGCTTTTTGGAGAAAAACTCTCCCCTTTATACTCGTTGCAGGCAGTGGTTTGAATCCTAAAGCTTTGGTTGGAGTTTTACACACATTTGCAGTTTTTATTGCTTAAAAAGGCTTCCGAGCTCCCTCTGCTGTACACTTTTTATTGTAACTCATAACTTCACAAAGGATGCTTTCCCAGTAAATTCTCTTGCTGTTTAGAGTAAAACTCTCCGCTTTATCCTTGTTACAGGTTGTGGTTTGTGAGTTTTACACACATTTGCATTTTTTATCGCTTAAAAATGCTTCACAGCGCCTGCTGTACACTTTCTTTATTTTGTCTCATAACTTCACAAAGGATGCTTTCCCAGGAAAGTCTCTTGCATTTTAGAGTAAAACTCTCCCCTTTATACTAGTTACAGGCAGTGGTTGAAATCCCAAAGATTTGGTTGGAGTTTTACACACATTTGCAGTTTTTATTGCTTAAAAATGCTTCCCAGCACCTGCTGTACACTTTTTTTATTTTGACTAATAACTTCACAAAGGATGCTTTCCCAGTAAATTATCTTGCTTTTTCAAGTAGAACTCTCCCCTTTATACTAGTTACAGGCAGTGGTTTGAATCCCAAAGCTTTGGTTGGAGTTTTACAAACATTTGCAGTTTTTATCGCTGAAAAATGCTTCCCAGTGCCTGCTGTACACTTTTTTTATTTTGACTCATAACTTCACAAAGGATGCTTTCCCAGTAAATTCTCTTGCTTTTTAGAGTAGAACTCTCCCCTTGATACTAGTTACAGGCAGTGGTTTGAATCCCAAAGCTTTGGTTGGAGTTTTACAAACATTTGCAGTTTTTATCGCTGAAAAATGCTTCCCAGTGCCTGCTGTACACTTTTTTTATTTTGACTTATAACTTCATGAAGGATGCTTTCACAGTAAATTCTCTTGCTTTTTAGAGTAAAACTCTCCAATTTATACTAGTTACAGGCAGTGGTTTGAATCCCAAAGCTTTGGTTGGAGTTTTACACACATTTGCTGTTTTTATTGCTTAAAAATGCTTCCCAGCGCCGACTGCACACATTTTTTATTTTTACTCATATCTTCATAAAGGATGCTTTCCCAGTAACTTATCTTGCTTTTTAGAGTAAAACTCTCCAATTTATACTAGTTACATACAGTGGTTTGAATACCAAAGCTTTGGTTGGAGTTTTAGACACATTTGCAGTTTTTATTGCTTAAAAATGCTTCCCAGCGACTGCTGTTCACTTTTTTTATTTTGACTCATAACTTCACAAAGGATGCTTTCGTAGTAAATTCTCTTGCTTTGTCGAGTATAACTCTCCTCTTTATACTAGTTATAAGGCAGTGGTTTGAATCCCAAAGCTTTGGTTGGAGTTTTACACACATTTGCAGTTTTTATTGCTTAAAAATGCTTCCCAGCTCCTGCTTTTCACTTTTTTTATTTTGATTCATAAATTCACAAAGGATGCTTTCCCAGTAAATTCTCTTGCTTTTTAGAGTACAACTCTCCCCTTTATACTAGTTACAGACAGTGGTTTGAATCCCAAAGCTTTGGTTGGAGTTTTACAAACATTTTTCGTTTTTATTGCTTAAAAATGCTTCCCAGCTCCTGCTGTTCACTTTTTTTATTTTGACTCATAACTTCAAAAATGATGCTTTCCCAGTAAATTCTCTTGCTTTTTAGAGTAAAACTCTCCCCTTTATAATCTTTACAGGCAGTGGTTTGAATCCCAAAGCTTTGATTGGAGTTTTACACACATTTGCTGTTTTTATTGCTGACAAATGCTTCAAAGCACCTGCTGTACACTTTATTTATTTTCACTCATAACTTCACAAAGGATGCTTTCCCATTAAAGTCTCTTGCTTTTGAGAGTAAAAATCTCCCCTTTATTCGAGTTACAGGCTGTGGTTTGAATCCCAAAAATTTGCTTGGAGTTTTACACACATTTGCAGTTTTTATTGCTTTAGAATGCTTCCCGACTCCCTGTGCTGTACACTTTTTTTATCGTAACTCATAACTTCACAAAGGATGCTTTCCCAGAAAATTCTCTTGCTTTTTCGAGGAGAACTCTCCCCTTAGTACTAGCTTCATGCAGTGGTTTGAATCTAAAGAGCTTTGGTTGGAGTTTTACACACATTTGCTGTTTTTATCGCTTAAAAATGCTTCCCAGCGCCTGCTGTACACTTTTTTTATTTTGACTCATAACTTCACAAAGGATGCTTTCCCAATAGATTCTCTTGATTTTTAGAGTAGAACTCTCCCCTTTAAACAATTTACAGGCAGTGGTTTGAATCCCAAAGCTTTGGTTTGAGTTTTACACATATTTGCAGTTTTTATTGCTTAAAAATGCTTCCCAGCTCCCTCTGCTGTACACTTTTTTTATTGTCACTCATAACTTCACTAAGGATGCTTTCCCGGTAAATTCTCTTGCTTTTTAGAGTACAACTCTCCCCTTTATACTAGTTACAGGCAGTGGTTTGAATCCCAAAGGTTTGGTTTGAGTTTTACACACATTTGCAGTTTTTATTGCTTAGAAATGCTTCCCAGCTCACTCTGCTGTACACTTTCTTTATTTTGACTCATACCGTCACAAAGGATGCTTTCCCAGTTAATTCTCTTGCTTTTTAGAGTAAAACTCTCCCATTTATACTTGTTACAGGCAGTGGTTTGAATCCCAAAGCTTTGGTTGGAGTTTTACACACATTTGCAGTTTTTATTGCTTAAAAATGCTTCCCAGCACCTGCTGTACACATTTTTTATTTTGACTCATATCTTCACAAAGGATGCTTTCCCAGTAAAGTCTATTGTTTTTGAGAGAAGAACTCTCCCCTTTATACTAGTTACAGGCAGTGGTTTGAATCCCAAAGCTTTGGTTGTAGTTTTGCACACATTTGCTTTTTTTATTGCTTAAAAAATGCTTCCCAGCGACTGCTGTCCACTTTTTTTGTCTTCACTCATAACTTCACAAAGGATGCTTTCCCAGTAAATTCTCTTGCTTTTTCGAGTAGAACTCTCCCCTTTATACTAGTTACAGGCAGTGGTTTGAATCCCAAAGCTTTGGTTGGACTTATACAAACATTTGCAGTTTTTTATTGCTTAAAAATGCTTCCCAGCGCCTGCTGTACACTTTTTTTATTTTTACTCATAACTTCACAAAGGATGCTTTCCAAGTAAATTCTCTTGCATTTAAGAGTAAAACTCTCTCCTTTATACTAGTTACAGGCAGTGGTTTGAATCCCAAAGCTTTGGTTGGAGTTTTACAAACATTTGCTGTTTTTATGACTTAAAAATGCTCCACAGCTTCCTCTGCTGTACACTTTTTTTATTGTAACTCATAACTTCACAAAGGATGCTTTCCCAGTAAATTCTCTTGCTTTTTAGAGTAAAACTCTCCCCTTTATACTAGTTACAGGCAGTGGTTTGAATCCCAAAGCTTTGGTTGGAGTTTTACAAACATTTGCTGTTTTTATTGCTTAAAAATGCTCCCCAGCTCCCTCTGCTGTACACTTTTTTTTAATTGAAACTCATAACTTCACAAAGGATGCTTTCCCAGGACATTCTTTTGCTTTTTAGAGTAAAACTCTCCCCTTTATACGAGTTACAGGCAGTGGTTTGAATCCCAAAGCTTTGTTTGGAGTTTTACACACATTTGCAGTTTTTATTGCTTAAAATTGCTTCCCAGCTCCCTCTGCTGTACACTTTTTTTGTTGTAACTCATAACTTCACAAAGGATGCTTTCCCAGTAAGTTCTCTTGCATTTTAGAGTAAAACTCTCCCCTTTATACTAGTTACAGGCAGTGGTTTGAATCCCAAAGCTTTGGTTGGAGTTTTACACACATTTGCAGTTTTTATTGCTTAAAAATGCTCCCCAGCTCCCTCTGCTGTACACCTTTTTTTATTTTCACTCATAACTTCACAAAGGATGCTTTCCCAGTAAAGTTTCTTGCTTTTTAGAGTAGAACTCTCCCCGTTATACGAGTTACAGGCAGTGGTTTGAATCCCATAGCTTTGGTTGGAGTTTTACAAACATTTGCAGTTTTTATTGCTGAAAAATCCTTCCCAGCGCCTGCTGTACACTTTTTTTATTTTGACTCATAACTTCACAAAGGATGCTTTCCAAGTACATTTTCTTGCATTTTAGAGTAAAACTCTCCACGTTATACTAGATACAGGCAGTGTTTTGAATCCCAAAGCTTTGGTTGGAGTTTTACACACATTTGCTGTTTTTATTGCTTAAAAATGCTTCCCAGCGCCGACTGTACAAATTTTGTATTTTGACTCAAAACTTAACAAAGGATAATTTCCAAGTAAATTCTCTTGCATTTTAGAGTAAAACTCTCCCCTTTATACTAGTTACAGGCAGTGGTTTGAATCCCAAAGCTTTGGTTGGAGTTTTACACACATTTGCTGTTTTTATTGCTTAAAAATGCTTCCCAGCTCCCTCTGCTGTACACTTTTTTTTATTGTAACTCATAACTTCACAAAGGATGCTTTCCCAGTAAATTCTCTTGACCTTTCGAGTAGAACTCTCCCCTTTATACTAGTTACAGGCACTGGTTTGAATCCCAAAGCTTTGGTTGGAGTTTTACACACATTTGCTGTTTTTATTGCTTAAAAATGCTTCCCAGCTCCCTCTGCTGTACACATTTTGTATTGTAACTCATAACTTCACAAAGATGCTTTCCCAGTAAATTCTCTTGCTTTTTTGAGTAAAACTCTCCCCTTTATACTAGTTACAGGCAGTGGTTTGAATCCCAAAGCTTTGTTTGGAGTTTTACACACATTTGCAGTTTTTATTGCTTAAAAATGCTTCCCAGCTCCCTCTGCTGTACACTTTTTTTATTGTAACTCATAGCTTCACAAAGGATGCTTTCCCAGTAAATTATATTGCTTTTGAGAATAAAACTCTCCCCTTCATACTAGTTACAGGCAGTGGTTTGAATCCCAAAGCTTTGGTTCGAATTTTACAAACATTTGCAGTTTTTATTGCTTAAAAATGCTTCCCAGCACTTGCTGTACACTTTTTTTATTGTAACTCATAACTTCACAAAGGATGCTTTCCCAGTAAATTCTCTTGACCTTTCGAGTAGAACTCTCCCCTTTATACTAGTTACAGGCACTGGTTTGAATCCCAAAGCTTTGGTTGGAGTTTTACACACATTTGCTGTTTTTATTGCTTAAAAATGCTTCCCAGCTCCCTCTGCTGTACACATTTTGTATTGTAACTCATAACTTCACAAAGATGCTTTCCCAGTAAATTCTCTTGCTTTTTTGAGTAAAACTCTCCCCTTTATACTAGTTACAGGCAGTGGTTTGAATCCCAAAGCTTTGTTTGGAGTTTTACACACATTTGCAGTTTTTATTGCTTAAAAATGCTTCCCAGCTCCCTCTGCTGTACACTTTTTTTTATTGTAACTCATAACTTCACAAAGGATGCTTTCCCAGTAAATTATCTTGCTTTTTTGAGTAGAACTCTCCCCTTTATACTAGTTACAGGCACTGGTTTGAATCCCAAAGCTTTGTTTGGAGTTTTACACACATTTGCAGTTTTTATTGCTTAAAAATGCTTCCCAGCTCCCTCTGCTGTACACTTTTTTTATTGTAACTCATAGCTTCACAAAGGATGCTTTCCCAGTAAATTATATTGCTTTTGAGAATAAAACTCTCCCCTTCATACTAGTTACAGGCAGTGGTTTGAATCCCAAAGCTTTGGTTCGAGTTTTACAAACATTTGCAGTTTTTATTGCTTAAAAATGCTTCCCAGCACCTGCTGTACACTTTTTTTATTTTAACTCATAACTTCACAAAGGATGCTTTCCCAGTAAATTCTCTTGCCTTTTCGAGTAGAACTCTCCCCTTTATACTTGTTACAGGCAGTGGTTTGAATCCCAAAGCTTTAGTTGGATTTTGACACACATTTGCTGTTTTTATTGCTTTAAAATGCTTCCCAGCTCCCTCTGCTGAACACTTTTTTTATTGTAACTCATAACTTCACAAAGGATGGTTTCCTAGTAAATTCTCTTGCTTTTTAGAATAAAACTCTCCCCTTTATACTAGTTACAGGCAGTGGTTTGAATCCCAAAGCTTTGGTTGGAGTTTTACAAACATTTGCAGTTTTTATTGCTGAAACTTTTTCATTTTGACTCATAACTTCACAAAGGATGCTTTCCAAGTAAATTATCTTGCATTTTAGAGTAAAACTCTCCTCTCTATACTACTTACAGGCAGTGGTTTGAATCCCAAAGCTTTGGTTGGAGTTTTACACACATTTGCAGTTTTTATTGCTTAAAAATGCTTCCAAGCTCCCTCTGCTGTACACTTTTTTTATTGTGACTCATAACTTCCCAACGGATGCTTTCCCAGTAAATTATGTTGCTTTTTAGAGTAAAACTCTCCCCTTTATACTAGTTACAGGCAGTGGTTTGTGAGTTTTACACACATTTGCAGTTTTCATCGCTTAAAAATGCTTCCCAGTTCCTGCTGTACACTTTTTTTATTTTGACTCATAACTTCACAAAGGATGCTTTCCCAGTAAATTATCTTGCTTTTTAGAGTAAAGCTCTCCCCTTTATACTAGTTGCAAGTTGTGGTTTGAATACTAAAGCTTTGGTTGGAGTTTTACACACATTTACAGTTTTTATTGCTTAAAAATTCCTCCCAGCGCCTGCTGTAAAAATTTTTTATTTTGACTCATAACTTCACAAAGGATGCTTTCCCAGTAAATTCTCTTGCTTTTTAGAGTAGAACTCTCCCATTTATACTAGTTAAAGGCAGTGGTTTGCATCCCAAAGCTTTGGTTTGAGGTTTACACACATTTGCAGTTTTTATTGCTTAAAAATGCTTCCCAGCTCCCTCTGCTGTACACTTTTGTTTATTGTAACTCATAACTTCACAAAGGATGCTTTCCCAGTAAATTCACTTGCTTTTTAGAGTAAAACTCTCCCCTTTATACTAGTTACAGGTTGTGGTTTGTGAGTTTTCCACACATTTGCAGTTTTTATCGCTTAAAAATGCTTCCCAGCGCCTGCTGTACACTTTTT